>NC_041721.1:7445974-7533474 GCF_900700375.1 Denticeps clupeoides | reverse complement strand
CCTTTAAGGTCAATTCCAGATGAAGGAACACAGGCAGGCACCAGCACACCAAATTTCACATGCCTCACTATTTTATTGAATTCTTTACCTCGTTCTCTTTTTTTATTATTATTTCTCATTTTCTTTACCTGCCTCTTGTGGAAACATTTTTGTCAGTCCACCCCATCGCCCCTCCCGTTTATAGTCTCAGTTCCCTTCTCTCTCTTTCATAGCTCCATCGCAGTCCCTGGCTCCTGGAGCTTTCTTTGAAAAGCCTCTCATTAGAACTCGGCATGCAGCTTAGGTTAAATTAAATTGCTAAGATACAGGAGGGTTGGGGTCAATGGCTCTATAAAGACTGTCGGTAGAGATAATTGGACTTTCTTTTTTTTTTTTTTTTTTTTCCTCATATGATCAAAATGCCAACGGACAGCCGGGTGAAGCTTCTGGAATTGTGTGAAGGGAGAGAGAGTGCTATCAATACACATATATATATATAATATATATGTTTTAATTTGGAGTGTAATGAAAGGAGCCGGCAGGCACTTTTATCCTTTCAGACACTCTGTACCTCTCAATTGCGCACCCTGTTTTAAACAAATGTAGTGCTAAGACACACTCTATCCTACAGACAGGGGAAAGTGATGGGGGAAGTGGAGCACATAAGCAAATGAGCGTTTGCAGCAGGGGGTGAAAGAGGCCGAGTGCAATATGTCACCATGGTATCACCTCTAAAAGTCAGGGAAATGCCAGGTCATCGGCTCAGTGCAGCGAAATCAAACAGGCGGCCTCGCACATCACACACACCACTCGCAGACATCACACACTTGTCTTCAGACATCACACACACTACTAAGGCCCCACCAGATAACAGCACTGCAAACAAGTGTCACACCTTCACCTTCTACTAACAAGAATGAGTGTGGGTATTCTTTTTTTAAACATATAGGAACATTTAGATTTTTAAAATTAGAATTAACAGCAGTATTGCTTAACGCTTATTAGGAGAAGTTACATATTTATAAAATATAAGTATAATAAGTAGGTAAATAGACACATTTTAAAATGTGAGTTGACGAACAAGTAATACTACAAAGGACAAATATACAATTCATCACTTAAATTACACTTATCGTAAATATACCATAAGTCAAGAGAAACAACAGAGACCCTAAGCCTAAATTTCTGTACCTAAACCTAACCTTACAACAAACATTCTGTTTTAGATTCATTTAAGTAAATGTATTTTTTGTGCGGATTGGCAAAATGTCTCCTCAAAGCGTTAGGTCACTAAGATGCTACTAGAAGACACACAGACATGCAGGTAAAGAGACTTCTGCACTAAACCTACTCAGCCGTGAACCCGTATGAGTCTCGCGATCAAGTCCTCTTTCGAAAGAGCCTGCACAGACAATTTACACTCTCACAGACACAAATGCGTGGACACCCCAACACGCATACGCCTCACGCACATGAAGTATTGAGCCAGCTGACTGCGGTCGCTCTTTGCTGTTATTGTTTGGTATTGATCGCTTGGTCCTGCTGGGCGAGCGCACTGTGGTGGAAAAGATGCTGACCTTCACACTGCATTAAACACACACACACACACACACACCCAGAGACACACACATGTGCCTGCACATGGAGGCGTGTATCATAAAACAGTTCTGGCGTGAGCTATTGGGATCTCTGGAAGACAAACAGAAGAAAAAAGAGCAAGTCTCATAGCTGTCTAGCCGAAGGTAAGCAAAATGTAATTAGCTATTCAGCTGAAGAATAAAACAATCTGCAGAGCAGTCTGTCCATCTATCCACCAGTGCAGCAACCCGAAACTTCTAAAACCTCTAAAGAAAATCAGTTTCTCCCGAAAGAAACCATCAAGGCGAACCCAACATTTCGAACCCAGACTGAAAGAACCTTGATGCTCCTCACAATAGCGCTAACCACTGGTTCACCATGACACTCCCCGCAATGTAGCCTCGCTGGATGGATAATGAATGATTACGAGATGAGGGCTGAGACGAGAAGACAGGAGGGGACAGCCGTAGGAGAAAGAAAAAAAAGGACAGCGAGAAGGGAAGATGAAATGATAGGACAGGAGAGAAAATGAGGAACGAGGTGAGGAGAAGAGAGATCGAGAGGAAACGGGAGATGAAACGAGAGAGAGGTGCGAGTGATTTGGCGGAGGAATGGCCTCCGTTGGCGTGGCCTTTCGGAGTGTGGGGCACTAATGAGCTCGTCTCTCCGTTTCTCATTAGCCACGCCGCGCCTTATCGCACGCATCAAACGCGAACGCACCCAGCCTCTGACAGAGCGCAGGCACCAAAAGAGCGCCATGCTTCCCTTTTATTCTCCCGTCTCTTCTCCTCCTCCTCCTCTAGTCTGCATCCCAACCTGAAGGTTACCAAGTTTACCCATGATCCTGCTCTCTGGCGACATTCCGTCAGGAATGTGATTGCTGGGAGACGGTACTGAACAAGAATTAAGTAAGACTTTTAAAACTGTGAAAACTGTATTCAAGTAAATAAGTTGTCGCAGTAAAGGCCCAAAAAATATTATCAGATCAAAAAGTGTACACGGCAGATAGAAGGCCAAGCTAGAAAAGCTGCTAGAGATGCCTTCTAAGAGTAAATGTACTTGTTTTTAACTCTGTGTGTGTACTGATTTAGCATTATGGCAATGTGACGTGGCAGCAGCAAGAGTGGCGAAAATCTAGTCGTCACTTTGCACAAATCACTTTGCACAAAATGCTTTTTAGGTCCTTACTGCTCTTTCTTTTATGGCTCTTTCTCTCTTTCTTTAAACATTGTAAAAAAACTGTAACTCATTTGCACACCTTCACCCTACCAGTTACACATATTTTATGTTAAAGACGTAAAAGTGTAATACTTGGTTATGTTTGCAATATTTGCATATTGGTTATTGGTTCATTGTTTACTTGCAACATTTGCAATACTGTGGTCTGTAGCAGTTGCAGAAAGCATTTCACTGCACATCATACCGTGTATGACTGTGTATGTGACAAATAAAATTTGAATTTGAATTTTCTACTTACTTCATTCAAATCCACAAGAGTGCCCTCTAGTGGATGTCCAGTAACATGTACTGTAAATTAAAGCGATTATTTGTCATCGTAATAAACAGAGCACACAGCACGGGCGAACATATTGACGTGTCCTCTGCACGTAACGCATAACCATGAATGATGCAAGGGTGTGTGTGAAATGTAATTTCTGTCATTTCAGCTCTGCTAACTAAGCAGTGGCTATGGCAAATCAATTCTTAGAGTTCAGTTAGTTGCGTATGTATGACTATGTTCACTACTTTTGTGTGAATATGTGAATTATTAAGCAGGTTTATTGTTATGTGGATACTGAATAATGTCTTTGGACACTTGATGTGCGGTTGAAATTTTTAAAAGCTTATTGAAATCAGCCTGTCCTTTATTCATTCTAACTGATGTACTCTAAATGACCACAAATATGAAGCACTTTCTCCTACAAAATCATGGGCAATGATAATTATTATTATTTTCCATTTGTAGTCATTTTTGCATGTCACGTTACAGTTTTAATGTGTGTAATCTCACGTATTCAAAAAAGAACATGTTCGATATATGTGTTTTGCTGCTATGAGTTAAGGATATTTTTAAGTTTAGTTTTACAGATACTTTCTTATCTTGCACCATGTTAACTACATATTTTGAAATGTTTACATGGGTTCCCTCATCACTGTCTGTGGAAACCTCGCTATGTCAAAATGCACATATAAATTCATCACATAATTGTAACATTCAGGTGAAACCTGCCAACAGCTCTGCTAAAACCCATAAGAACCCATGGTGAGACAGGTGTCACTACCGCTTTAAATGTTTTGCAAAATTTGTCTTGCAGCCTTATCTTTAACTCATTATGTTTATGACTGACATAAACTTGACCTTCCTAGTGCAGTCATATGACATACATATAAATGCTTCATGACATCATTTTAACAATGTCTAGGTGTCTGTAGCATAAACAATGTGACACATTTTTTAGACTGTAGTTCATTTCCTAGCTGTTTTCCAGATATTTCTACCAAAAGTGCAGGCTATGGGTTTAAATGAAAAAATAAAAGTAATATAACAATCATAATCAATTTGATCAATATCCTTCAGCAACTCTCAAGGTTGGAAATTTAGCATCTTACAGCACTATGCATAGGCCTAATCTCTGCCACATCATCCAAGCTTCACACAAGAGGAAATAATGCTGCTGTTTAGTCTGCAAACCTTAAGCATACATGATCAGTCGGCATGATCTCATATCGACATGAGCTCATGATAATGCATGGTCTGATTCATCGCCTATCTATATTTGCTATCCTCATTCATCATTAAAGAAGAGGGGTCAATCCTTCAGATCCATTATAGGTCCAATTTCATATATACATGTCCATGATTCCTGTGCTTAATTTGGAAGATTAGGACAAAGGAAAATATTGTGGGTTTTTTTTTGCAATTGCCAGTGGTAATATGGAAATTGTTTAGTGAAAGGTTATTAGCTCTTAACCCAATAAATCACAATTTCAAATAAACCCTCCACATTAACTTACAGGCTCTAATTCTTGAGGACCTGGGTGACTACACATACGGCAAAATCTTTTTATTGGACATGGATGATCCAACCATAAGAGGTCTCTTTACGATCTTCTAGCTATTTAACCACCCACAAATCCATTCTGATCCTCTCAGGATTAGTACATTTGGTTATTTTATGATGGCAATTATCAGCATTCATTTCACATATTTGCACAGTGCCCCATTAAGCAGTGCCTTGGGTTTGTGCACCAATGTCTCACCCAGTGTCAGACTGGCGCTGCTCTACAACCTAATGCAAATATATCTTCTACAGACAAATACATAACACAGACACAATATGTACATTCTATTAATACCCCAGTAATGTCAACTGAGGGCATGATACACTGTTATATACTGTATTACCAAGCAGAAACACTCCACTGGGGGAAATGATTGCCTAATGCTTAGGCACGAGATCAGTGAGGATCTGTTGCACAGGACACATTATTCTGTAGTGAGGCAAAACTGGTCACTTTCACTTATACCAGAACCTCTTTTATTGGTTGAAAGGCATGCATTGTTAATAGAGAACATATATAAACTATTATTACCCCCCCGGTTATGTCACTCGGGCAAAACTTTCATACACATGTCACAAAATTAAGGAAATGCATAAATAAAATCTGTTATCAGCCAGGTTAAGCAGCAGCCCCTGGGGTCATATTTTTCTCAAGGGACACATTCTGCTCAGTGACAGGCAATGCTTATCGTCAAGCCAATGGAAGTTCTTTTGTCATCACTAAATGAGTCTTATTAAAGGAGACCCACCAGCACCAGCTGCCTGTTAAAGTGCTCATTACAACTGTATATAACAGTATGGCTATGACACAAAAAAAAATCAGGTTATCCACTCAAGCAACAAGCAAGATTTTGAGTGAAGTTGAACAGGAAAAAGGCAGCTTCACACTTGCCCACTCCAGCTCACTGCTGAGAGGTGAGTCTCACAGCGCAGTGCTATAACCAGCACTCGGGTCAGTAGGGTTCATGTGCCACCACAAATCATGCAGAATGTTGCAAATAATGCTGTTACCGCAGTAATAACCCCCCCCCCCCCCCCCCCCCCCAAAAAAAAAAAAAAATAAAATAAAATAAAAAAAAAGAAATTAAATAAATGTCTCCATGCTGATATCCCTCACTCGCCATAATGAACGACTGTGAAACATTGGCTCATGACCATATTGTGCAATTGTGCTTGTGGTTTTTTTGGGTGCTTGTTTTTGTGCATGTGTGTGTGCACGTATGATGAAATTACTCTTCAAGAGAAGTGCAATTAGGCTAATGTGTACAATGATGAGGCAGTGACTTAGGGCACATTTTTTGCATGCGATTTTCACAGTGTGTGCGTGTGTGAGTGTGAGTGTGTGTTTGAGTGAGTGTGTGAGACTACAGAATGTTTGGGGAGGTGATTATCTTTGCAACACAATTGCAAAGCTGGAGAAGAAAAGGATTAAAATTTGAAAAAAAAAAAAAAAAACAGCTGAGGAAGAGTGTGGAAATTCAAAAGAGAGCCTTTAATTTGAGCCTTGTGGAGCAACGAGAAACTCATTATTTTTGTCATATTAACAAAGGAATAAATCTGCATTTCTCAAATGAAATAAATGAATGACAGATGCACAGAGAAAGAGACAGACTGGCAGAGAGGATTGAAAAAAAAAATGAAAGAAAAATAACAAGAGCCAAAACAAATTCTTGCCTGACTTTTCCACCCTTACTGAGAAAGGGAGAGAGCGAGAGAGAGAGAAAAGAAGAGGAGCGAGGCCTGCCCTGTATTTATTGTGACTGGACAGTACAGGCCCTATAAACACTTGTTTTTCAGGACATGTTTATGAGGACCCATTGGTACTGTGCTGTTTGTGTACTTGCTTATGTGCTCAGTTTCCATTACTGTGCCGGTCTGATGTTAAATGAAGGGTTCCTATTTAAACTGCATATGACAATATAAGCGTAACATAAATTATCCATACTAGACCCATGCCCTTACTGCAAAATCAGCCTCAGTAAGCGATATTCAGCATCACACACAAGCACGAAGAAGATAATTGCCCGTTAGCGTGGATGGGATGTACGAGATGAGCTTTGATCCTGTGATGACCTGCTCGAGCAGTTGGACGTAGCAACCGCTGACGCTGAGGAAACCGAGTGAAATAACACACTCTGCAGGTCAGACTGAGAGAAAAGAGGAGGTTATTCCCATCCGAGCTTCCCTCACTTTTCTCTACCTTACCTGTACAATTCCTGAAATACTTAATGTATGTTGAGTGTTGTGTGGGAATACGGAAATTTACTGTAAAATGTAAAATGTTTCCCTCCTTTCGGTCACTATATAAACATTGCTGAGTGGCGCGTTTTCACCAGTGTGTGTACATGTGTGTAATACAGCATATAAGTGTGTATTTGTGCATGCACTCATGTGTGAGTGAATGTGTGTGTGTTGCACATTGGGGGTCCTGATGAAAAGTGAGCTCTTCAATTTATTCTAGAGTAATAAAATCAAATTCATCACAGACTAGATGGCATTAAAGAGAGATGGAAAGACTTAATATAGTCCTTCTCAAGATTGGTGGTGGTGGGGGACTTAATTAATTTAATGTGACTTTTTAACATCAACATAATTTGAACTCTTGAGTTAATGCTTTTTAAAATCTTCCACTTCTATTAGCAATTAAGTGTGCAATTACCCATATTTACTTTATTTATTCCATGGAAATGATAATTTATTCCAAAAGTGTTTCATTACAAGAACACTTGTCTCAATGTGACTGCGTTCTGTCATTAAGTTGATGACATTTCACAATATCATTTTTCAGAAACAAATATTAGCTGCGAACGTTTATGTAACATTTGTGCAAGACTTCTCTACACACTTTCCTGAGACATAAGCTACCCACCCAAAAAAAAAAAAAAAAATTATTATGCATGAATCACTGCTCACACGATATTTCTGGTATTTTGGTTTTTGTGAGGTCATTTGGTCCTGCCAGTGTTGACATGGTGCTGAGAGATGGAAGCCACCGCCGAGTCAAGTGCAGCATTTTTATTTTTTAATCGGCACCATTAAATAAACATAATTGTAATTATAATTTTGCGTGTAATTAAAAAAGAATAATAAGCACTGGAGCATAATGCAGTGAAGGGTTGATATTAAAATCTGCTGAAATGAACATGACATTATGAGGCTGAGCACTGAGGTGATTGTATCAAGGCTGAGATCAAACACACACACACAATAACGTAATTATGACAATAGAACAGTCACCTAAAGTACACAAATGATTGAAAATCAGAGAATGTGGAGAAGGGGAGGATGTGGAGAGGAGGAAAAAAAAGATTATAGCCACGGAGGAAAGCGATATAAAAAGAATGGAGGAAGAAAGAGAAGGATAGACGGGAGAGAATGATCAATTACAACTCCCTGAAGGGGAGAGAACAGCACATTCACCGGGGTTCCGACTGCCTGATGAAAGACTCCGCTTGTTAGTCTGAGCAAGGAGGGAGAGGATGGGAAAAAAGGAAACGACGGGAAAGGAAGAACCGAGAAAGAGACAGAGAGGTAGAAAGAGAACAGCAAAACAGACACGAAAAACAATTTTGAAGGAATCAGGTTATCATTTTTTTTTTTATTTCCAACCTCGCAAACAGGATTTTATTATTATATCCTGTGGAAAGTACACACGCCCACACACACACACACACACACACACACACACACACTCGCATAAAGACTGCCAGTCAACCATCCAAACCAATAATGAGTGTGGTGCATGTGTGGGTATGAATTCATCGCAGCAGCCACACACTTATTCATATCAAAACAAGCAGTGATATGAGAGGAAGCGCGCTTATTAAAATCTGCAGAACGGAGGCCCGGGTGGGGACGGAAGGGGCTGGTAGGGAGCGCCGGGCGCCGCTGAAAGCCGGCCCTGTGTGTAGGACGGTGCGGGCGAGGAGGAGGGGAACGGAGAGGGGGATTGAGAGGGGGAGAACAGATGGCTTTTCAGCTCCAGCTTCCTGGTCTGGTGTGAGCTGTGTGGGAAGGCCGGCGTCGGCGCTGCCAACGAGCAGCGCCGCGCGAGGGGCTTCGCCGCTCCCCCGGAACATTGCGGAGGGGGGGAGGGCTCCCACACAAGTCGCACATTCACAGGGAACTGTCAGATGCGGTGTTCCGCAGGCGCGCTGATATCGAGCGCGGCCCGGACCGCCGCGCCGATGAAGGGGACTTGGAGATGGATCCGTGGGGCTAAATTTAACCCGAAGCCTTTAATATTTGCGTGTAATCTCTTAAGTCTGTGTTCTGGGTCAATGACCAATTCCTGTCTTTCCGTCACTCCATCCAAGCCGCCTCCTACTCTTTCTAGACATTGACACCATGGCTCCTATACGGCTAATCTTCCCACCTCTCTCCTCCTCTCATCTCCCTACCACTTTTTATCCTCTCCTCCCACTCATCCTCCAATCACATTTATTCCTTCACCCTCATTTCCCTCTAACATTCGCCCATTCGTTCAACCCTTCTCTCCCTGCCAGTCCAATATTGGCATCGCCACCTCAATATTCCAACCTGATTATTTCATTCGTCTATCTAGGCAGCACTCATTCTTTCGCTAGTCCACATTTCAATCTCACAACTCCTGTACGCCCTTCATCTCTTCATCATTTCTCTCTCATTGCAGCCATCCATCCATATATAATATATAGAAGAGGACATTTTTAGATGTTCTCACAACTATACTACAATAAACACACACACACATGCTTTTCTATTAATGCTTTCCTGCCTACCCCCTGCCCCTTTATTCATCTTTTATTTTATTCATCCACCTATCCATACCACAATCACCATTTCATTTTGGAGTTAGAGTTCATCCACAATTCCTTCCATTTTCCTTGTTCATCTCTTCCATACATTCCATCCATCAACCCATCTGATCCCCATCCCTAACGTTCCTCTTTTCACACTCTTATTTCATCCATCCATCAATCCAGTTGGCTCTCCTCCTTGAAGTCTGTTCTGCACTCTCCTCCTCCACTGACTCCCCTCTGATCTCTCCATCCCTGGGTTATGGGTGCATCCTCACTATGCAGATGGCTGTTTACTTTTCCAGCAGGTGGAATTATTTCTTAATAATGTTTTTATTGGGAGGCGTCGCTCTCGAGCTGCACCGTCTCCTCTGCTAATATTTGCTCAGCTCCGCCGCCTGTGATATTGCGTTTTAATGAAATTTGAAATATAATAAAGAAATATTATTAACGCAAGAACATACAACGTTAATATCATCTGACACTTTAACTGATTACACAGAGTAAGCCTTTCTCATCGCCAGTGGAGGCTTAAGGAAGAGTCAATTAAATACCACTTAATTACGAGTTTGAGGTACGCACACACACACAAAGCACACACTAATCACTCACACACCCAAATATACCATGGAAAGGTCTCCTAACTCCCATTAAGAGCAGTTCTCAGTAACATCTCTCAGCTCCGTTAATCAAATGAAGATCAGTGCCCTTCACTTTGCTTTTAATAACCAGAAAAGACTGTGTATGTGTGTGTGTGTGTTGTGTGCATAGTCTTGTGTACTTTTGCATGCTAATGTGCGGATATGTGAAACTGTGCTCTTCATTCCGCCAGCCACCACCTGCTGCCACAGCTCACCAGCTGTATTAATCAACATCTCTGTCCAATCAAATTAGAGCTTACTCCTGTCCTTCCAATCAAATTACAGCTCACTCCCGTACCGGCAACAGCAGGAGAGGGCCAGCAGACTGATGCACATCAGCACCTGTCAGCCTTGGCAGGCAACACAAAAAAGCAAGAGAACTTCAGGAAAGTTTACGCACCCAGTAGGGCGGCTAAAAACAAGACTGCATTGAGTTCATTTAATTGAATGAATCGATGGTTTCAGTTTCAACAAACATCTGGAGTCTGGTAAAATAAAACTCTGCCCATTTCCTCACTTTAGTAACCATTTCTCATCTAATCATCATTTTGTACTCGCTTTTTCTGCATAATCAGTAAGGGCTTTCACAGCAGATTCACAGATTCACTCCACCCTCTCCAGCAACAGTTGGAAATAACTTGTCCAAAACCCCAGGTGAATGTGAACCGTTTGGAGCCTAAAAGATGACTCATTGTTCATTGTTTTTTTTTTTTTTTTTACTTTTTTCCATCCAAGGGTGGGTACGATCCCTTCGCGATCTGATCTGATGTATTGACTTGAATATAACGTTAAATGCAACTGGAAATTGAATAATAATGATGGAAAGGGTATTGTATGTGATATCGTGTTCAAACAGCGCAATCAAAATTATGCATGTTTTAATTAATTCTATTAATACCCCCTCATTTTAGAACACGTTATTTGTAAAAAAGGTAAATGTTGTCAGGATCCAGTCCGGAAGGGGTTACTCCAGGTCCGGAGTTTCATGTTGGTCCTGTGTTGTGTTTCCTGATAGTTTTCACCTGTGTCTGATTGTATAAAGCCATGTATTAAACTCCTGTCCCGTGACATATGCGTCCTCCTTCCTCGCCATGTCCAGCCACCATGACAGATGTCAGATCTAATCAATGTTTAGTGGAAGATCTAATCAATGTTTAGTGGAAGTTAAATGAACAAAATGTGCCTCTTAAAAATGTGTCTGTCAATAATCAATTAATGAAATAATAACAATAATAATAATAATAAAAACATGTATTTAGGTGCTCTGGTTTAGAAATTGTACTAAAACTGCTAAATGAAAAGTATTTAACAGTAGTAACTACCTGGTTTCCTCAATACCTATCCTCAGCGAGCAATTTTTCCCAAAATAACTAATTAAAATCCACTTTCGCCTCATCTCCTTCTGCTACATTTTCTTAGCTCGTCATACAAAAAGTCTCTCCCTGCGAAGAGTTTCACTCACCATTTCCTGCAGTTTAGTATCACATTTCTCAAATGGTTCTGTTGCCACGCACAGCCCCGCTTGACCCATCCTGACGGGCGCTGTGGAACGCTGCATGAGCTGAGACTGTGGGGCGTAATAGGAATAGACAGAGTGTCATTACGTATTAAAACAGTCCGAGGCGATGCCGCCTCTGTCGCACATCACTCACGTGAGCGCAAATCAAGAAGTCTTCTTCACCGATGACACAGGAAACAGGCAAAGAGGGAGGGAGGGAAAAAGACATTTTTCTTTGAAATATTCAGTCATTTAGTCTGATTTAATCTGTAATGGGGCATCCGTCGCTAAGTTAGATCCCAGCCACCCCTGTTCTTTATGCATTAGCGCCGCATGCTAATTCTGCCCCCTGTAGAAAGTAATTAGACCACTGTGCCGTTTCAGAGCGGACCGCGCCATGACTGACCCAGGGAGCTGGGGCAACCGAGCATCCTGGGTACTCATCCCTCATCCAATTACGAAGCGGTGCAATCATTTTCCCATTTTTACTTTTTTTTTTTTTTAAACCCTCACAGTCGCACGTAATTCCGTTGCATAATTGGACCTGATGGTCGTGGAGAGAATTGAACGACAGAATAATTTCCAAGACAGTCAAGAAAGACAAAGCGGTAGAGGAGGAGGAGGAGGAGGAGGAGGAGGAGGAGGAGCGGATTAGTGGGCCGAGGAGTGGAGAGCAGAGGAGAGGAGTTTATCGGGAGTAGTTATGATCTCGTAGGAGACCCGGTGAGCTCTAATCAACAGGGCTTACTCCAGCATCGACCGCCCGTCCCCAATGAGGCCTGATTGTTTGCTGTCTGAATGGGAGACGTCTGGCTTTGTTTGCGTTTGTGTGTCTCTGAAACCTCAGTCCAAGATATAAAGAATAAAGTCACGAATACAGATTTTTTTTACATACAAAAACATGTATGAAAAACAGTCATCGCTCCATTATCCGTCCTTTGCCGCAGGTGACAGTGTTGACAGCTGCCCATGTGCCTTCCTGCACAGCATGCTGGGGGATGTAGGATGTCAGGTCACATTATGGCCCCAGTAATGGAACTCCACAAAGTAAACAACACAGGGGGGCAAAATAAAATATAATCACAGACACACACACACAGTTCACATGCACTGATATGGACGATTCGGGTTAAAAAAGTATGAATCTAGACCATCTTGAAGGCGTATGATTGGCTTTCCAAGCCATTTCTATGGCTCTGCATGCATTAAAGAGAAAAACAGTGTGTGTGTGTGTGTGTGTGTGTGTGTATGTGTGTTGCGAGAGCTCATTACGTCCACTGTGTGATGGAGTGAAAGCTTTTATAAAATTATGTAGGGGGAGAAAAAAAACACAGGAAAGGTCAGACAAATCTGAGGAACACCAGTTCACGTCGCACCGCAGCGTCAGGCAGTGAAAGTGATTGCGAGACGGGTACGAGGCCTGAACCGGCCACCGATTTCTCGATTTACGCAAACCTGACGGATGTCAGAGCTGCTCTGCATCAAGCAAAAAGAAATGCAGCAGGGCAAGCAGTGGGTCACACACTGCTGTGATGTTCTGGGGCAAGTAGAGTAGAGGTGTGTGTGTGTGTGTGTGTGTGTGTGTGTGTGTTACATGCATGAACGAGCATGACTGAGATTTTAGCAGCATAAATTTTGTATGTTATATATTCGGATAGCTTGCGTAATATTTGTGTTCTGTGTGTGTGTGTCTGTCTTGGAAAAACTGTTGAGTAGAAAATTATTGTTAAAATATCGCATGTTACACAGTTATTACGCAGGGCCCTTAATTACAAATGTGTGTGTACTGCTGTGGACATTTGGTGTGTATGTGTTAACATTCCACAGAGCCTGTAAATCAGGGCCACTATACACACTACCATGTGCATGTGTTTGTCGCTGTGTACACAACCAACTGAGTTTGTGGGTGGGTGGGTGTGTGTCTGGCCATAGTGTCCTGTGATAAGGCGCAGGGGTCCCGCAGAGCTGTGTACATGCGGGAGCAGCAGACAGAAAGGGGTAGGCGGGTGGGCGGCTTTATAAATAGCTCTCGGCCTGCCAGTCTGTCAGATGCATTAAATTCTCCCCACCTAGGAGCGCCCTGTGAGCGCGCCGCGGCCACTGCCAACCTGCCACTGGATTCGCTCAGCACCCTGCTGCGATAAGGTCAGGCGGGGCCTCCACAGCGCCCCCTGACAGCCCACAGCTGTCACTGCGCCCCTCCTTATGTCGACAGGGGACCGGATCCATTCCCCTAAATCTGCCTGGCTCCTCTGTCTCCTCCTCTTAGAGAAAAAGAGACGTTGGACCAGAGGGGTGTCACTGTGCCGTCAAACAGTGTTTACGCCGGGATATTCTGCTGAGAGCTGACTTCATGTGATTTTCCACTCACCTGCCCATCAAACTACATCAGTTCCGCTGTTTGTGAGAATGCCGGCTCTGATTCCAGCCTGTTTACAGACAGTTAAGCAGCCATTAGTCTCGGCTGCAAACTGCTACAAATACAGAAACCTGCAGGAAAGCTGCAGGGACGACTAAGAAGACTGCTGCACTGGAGGGTATGGAACCTCAATCCCACCAACAGGCATGCAGGGAAGATTGCTGAATAATCAGTACATCTGAAAGGGCAAAAATTTCTCAGTATGCTATTTTAGTGCTATTATAGTGGTCAGTCTAGGCTGTTCTGCATTCTTTAAATAAAATACGAAAAAAATGTTTACATCTTAACGCAATTGGGTTTTCCATGTTTTGTGACATTCACTCTTTCAGTCTGATCTGTTTTGTACACTTTGCATGACCACTATAACACCATCCCCACACAGTGAACCTTGGTGGTGGCAGGATAATGCTTTCAGTTCCTCTTAAGCTTTGGTCAAGGTGGAGGTAATGAACAGTTGCAAATAGCAGCCATGTTTGACACAATACGTTCACCTTTGAGCATGAAAATGATCCCAAGCATACATTCCAATCAACTAAAGAATGCCGTTTTGGAATGGCCCAGCCACAGCCCAGAACTCAAGCCTATAGAAAATGTGTGGGTTGAATACAAGAGATTCCCTTGCAATCAAATAAATTTAGGAGCAAGAAAAGACTCCTACCCAAAAAGACCGAATGCTGAAATTAAATCAAAAGGTGCTTCAACATTGTATTAGCTTTAGAGTGTGCACCCTTGCAACCAGCTTTTGTATGTTTTTGCTGAATTGCACAGGTTATATGACATTTCAGTACAGAAAATTAAAATAGTTTGTTGTACATGTAGACATTTTTGATCTCTGACAAATCTATTTGTGTGAAATGTCAGTCTATTTAACCTCAACATTGTGTGTGTGAGAATTTTCCTTGTTGTGAAAGGATGGACTCTTGCAGAGTTATTGATTTGAGACATCTGCGATTTCAGGACCCCTGCATGGGTCTCACCGATACTGAAAAGTGCTTGTGACCTCACAAAAAACATGCAGACCCCCCCTGCTGGCCCTGACTCCTACAAACAAAACACACACACACACACACACACACACGTTTGTTATTTAAAACCAAATTTGTTCATTTGTAGGCGTAAGAATGATTTAAAAAAAGACTATTGTTATTACACCAATACCAAACAATGATAAATTATTCACAATAATGAAAGTAGAACAAGAGTATCATACAAGGTGCGTGTAAAGAACAAGGCAAAAAACACAGAGGCAAGAACAAAACTGAACGCTGAACAAATCCTGTAACTGAAACACATCTGTGATCGTATAACAAGAACTTCCGGTCTTAAGTCTATAGTTAAGGCAGGAATAAGACAGGGTTTTTCTCAATGCAAATCCTACCTAGCTTAAAGTGAATCCTACCTAGCTTAAAGAATCTTTACTTATCTTACTTCACTCAATCTTACTTCAGGTTGGGAATTCCAAAATACTCAGTATGTCGTTTGGCAGCAACATTCCCTACTTTTCTGTTTTGTAACACATTAATGCTACACACATGTAAGATTGAAAATGCTTATAGTAGGAATACACAATTACATTTACAGCATTTATCAGACGCCCTTATCCTGAGCGACATACAATCAGTAATTACAGGGACAGTCCCCCCCAGGAGGAACTCAGGGTTAAGTGTCTTGCTCAGGGACACAATGGTAGTAGGTGGGATTTGAACACTGGGTCTTCTGGTTCATAGGCGAGTGTGTTAACCACTAGGCTACTACCACACTTGTACTTCTACCACCCACTTCTACCACCCACATCAGACAGGTTTATTACACATATCACTTTTTTAAGTAATAGCAAACCACACATCATATCCAGGCTCCTAGAAGGCCGAAATTAAATAAATAAATATCAATTACTTACCTAGCATAATTTCCTACCGAGATCTATCTTTTACTACCCACCCAGCTCAATATCTGACATCCAGAAAACGAACTTTTATAAGGTGTGCTTGACACCTTTATAAATCACCCTACTTCCTCACTCTGAATGGTTTTAACCCCCTCTTGTCATTATGTCTCACACACACAAAGTTGGGCATGGTCCCACTGCCTACCTTCCTTCTCATTTTCGCACCTTTCACCCACTTTTTAAGATCATCAGCTGTTTAATTCAGGCACAGGCTTTTTTTCCCCCCCAGTTCCTAAGGTGCAGTTGTTCTGCCAATGGAAGGTACTGTATTGTATAGGGTGGGGACTGTGGATTACAGTTTTTATTTAAAACAGGTCAAAAAGGTTGACTGCTATTTCCTCATGACTTAATCCAGCACCAATCAGTACATCGTATTGTAAAAAGAGGTCTAAACTCTCTACACAAAGCACTGTATTAAAACCACTCCAATCTGATGTTACCTGGCAGAAAGAGGCATGGCACAATAGAGGTTAAAGTAATTAACAGTTTCTAATTTATTAACACCAGTAGATTACGTGTAAATATTGTATGTAAAAAAGGTACCAATGTTACAGAAAAACCAAAATAAAAGAAAAGAGAAAGGGATAGAGAAAGAGAGAGGAAAAAGCCAGGAGAGACAGGGAGATAAGACAGGCCTAGAAACTGGAGGAAAAATAGGGTGGTAGTAGCCTAGTGGGTAACACACTCCCCTATGAACCAGAAGACACAGGTACAAATCCCACTTACTACCATTGTGTCCCTGAGCAAGACACTTAACCCTAAATTGCTCCAGGGGGGACTGTCCCTGTAACTACTGATTGTAAGTTGCTCTGGATTAGGGCGTCTGATAAATGCCTTAAATGTAAATGTAAATGAAAATCCCCCAGTTTCTGATGGAAAGGAAAAAGAAGTACCCAGTCTCCACAAGAGAAAGTTCTTTTATACATTTGACTCCCAGGACGTTGCCACAGACCAATCAGAATTTATACAGGGAGTGCAGAATTATTAGGCAAATGAGTATTGTGTCCACATCATCCTCTTCATGTTGTCTTACTTCAAGCTGTATAGGCTCGAAAGCCTACTAATTAAGCATATTAGGTGATGTGTATATCTGTAATGAGAAGGGGTGTGGTCTAATGACATCAACACCCTATTTCAGGTGTGCATAATTATTAGGCAACTTCCTTTCCTTTGGCAAAATGGGTCAAAAGAAGGACTTGACAGGCTCAGAAAAGTTAAAAATAGTGAGATATCTTGCAGAGGGATGCAGCACTCTTAAAATTGCAAAGCTTCTGAAGCGTGATCATCGAACAATCAAGCGTTTCATTCAAAATAGTCAACAGGGTCGCATGAAGCGTGTGGAAAAACCAAGGCGCAAAATAACTGCCCATGAACTGAGAAAAGTCAAGCGTGCAGCTGCCAAGATGCCACTTGCCACCAGTTTGGCCATATTTCACAGCTGCAACATCACTGGAGTGCCCAAAAGCACAAGGTGTGCAATACTCCGAGACATGGCCAAGGTAAGAAAGGCTGAAAGACGACCACCACTGAACAAGACACACAAGCTGAAACATCAAGACTGGGCCAAGAAATCTCTCAAGACTGATTTTTCTAAGGTTTTATGGACTGATGAAATGATAGTGAGTCTTGATGGGCCAGATGGATTGGTAAAGGGCAGAGAGCTCCAGTCCAACTCAGACGCCAGCAAGGTCGGGGTGGGGTACTGGTTTGGGCTGGTATCATCAAAGATGAGCTTGTGGGGCCTTTTCAGGTTGAGGATGGAGTCAAGCTCAACTCCCAGTCCTACTGCCAGTTTCTGGAAGACACCTTCTTCAGGCAGTGGTACAGGAAGAAGTCTGCATCCTTCAAGAAAAACATGATTTTCATGCAGGACAATGCTCCATCACACGCGTCCAAGTACTCCACAACGTGGCTGGCAAGAAAGGGTATAAAAGAAGAAAAACTAATGACATTACCTCCTTGTTCACCTGATCTGAACCCCATTGAGAACCTGTGGTCCATCATCAAATGTGAGATTTACAAGGAGGGAAAACAGTACACCTCTCTGAACAGTGTCTGGGAGGCTGTGGTTGCTGCTGCACGCAATGTTGATGGTGAACAGATCAAAACACTGATAGAATCCATGGATGGCAGGCTTTTGAGTGTCCTTGCAAAGAAAGGTGGCTATATTGGTCGCTGATTTGTTTTTGAATGTCAGAAAAGTATATTTGTGAATGTGGAGATGTTATATTGGTTTCACTGGTAAAAATAAATAATTTAAATGTGTATATATTTGTTTTTTGTTAAGTTGCCTAATAATTATGCACAGTAATAGTCACCTGCACACACAGATATCCCCCTAAAATGGCTAAAAATAAAAACAAACTAAAAACTACTTCCAAAAACATTCAGCTTTGATATTAATGAGTTTTTTGGGTTCATTGAGAACATGGTTGTTGTTCAATAATAAAATTATTCCTCAAAAATACAACATGCCTAATAATTCTGCACTCCCTGTAGTTTCCGCCCTGTCATGCCCTTGGCATCTCCTGTTTGGGGCATGTCATAGCCCAACAAAGACAAAGGCTGGCCTTTCACACCTCTTGCTGGGGGGAAGGCCGCTTGGCAAAGACATGGAGAACACGGAGGTGTCGAAACTCTACTCAAGACAAAACTGCAGAATGTCATGGACCTGCGACTTCCCATCTTTACCGTATCTTTTCATTTATGAAAATAAAGTATAATGAGAATGCAATTGATCTTACACTAGTGAACAATGCCCTCACTACCCAGTATGATTCTGACTGATTTGACTGGAATTTCACTTGGTCTAGGAAAAGGTGGTGTAGTCCTGATATAGCAGCACATTTGGATTGTTGATTGTTGGGAGTCTCATGACACAAATGACTCAGCGTGAGGTGAGCATATCTGAGTGAAGAAAAGTTCCCTGCTGAACTTTCAATGGAGTAAGGAACAAAAAGCTCTTTGAAGTGAAAAGACTCCTCACGTGGGACAACAATTGCAGTGCAAGTCAAAATATTCATTTCAAACACATATACATGGAGTGAGGGATTAGAATAAATGAATTGAAAATTTTTCCTAGTAAATTTGAAAGTAAATAAGGTGATTTAAGGTGATTTCACACGAGTTTATGTGGAAAATGAATATGAATATAATATGAATGTGAATATAAAATCCTAGCAGAAGTTAAGTACTATGCACTGTGCAGTTCAGTTGGCAGACAGCACCATGGCTCAGGTTCATCTGGTACATGCGTCACAGCCTGAGCCCCAGGTGAACAGATGCTATTGTTTTTGTGCTATTGCTATTGTGCAAAGCTTAAAAAAGTTTTGCGACAGAGTGATTTGAAATGAGCTGTGGTAGCTGCAAGCCTCAAGCAATTCATAGAACATCTTGACAATAACGTGCAACAATAATATTAGAGGACAAATATCCAGGTGGACTATTTATCAGGAGCCAAACTGTAAAACTCATTTGATTCACTTTGCATGTCACTGTAGTTATGCACTATTATGCCTGTTTTATATATATATATATATATATTACATAATAAATAAAAATCCCCAAAACAGGTGTAATAGGGAATAACTATAGTGGGATGTAAAGTGTGTGGAGAGAAATTTGATACTTTGGGTAGGTTCTGCAAAATTACTGTCATCCAGAACCAGATTTGTCTCCTGTGTGATTGATAAGTCAGTGCAGGCATCGTCATAGATGGACAGGAGTCAGCATGTATTTTGACTCGGGGTATCCCTTTTTTTGGCTCTGCATTTGTCTCCAGTGTACCATGTCTGCCTGCTAGTTTCGTCCTTACACTCTCTGCCCAGACTCTTCCTGTGCCTCTGTGTTTCTCTTTTCTCCAGTGGTCTCAATACAATGCGCTACACTGAGCACCGTAACCTGCTAACCCCAGCAGCTTGTAGTGTCATGGTCTCCAGGCTGCTGTGAGCTCAGTCAAGTGAGAGAGAGAATACGAGGATTACTTCTTTAGTCTCCTTTGAAATTATTGCTCTGCGGTGTCTGCATGTGCATGTCTGTGTGTGTGTGTTTAATATGACTGATTTAAATCAATGACAATGTAGCACCGTGGGGCCCACAGCAAAGTATGAGTTCTAAATCATGCACACCCACCTGAATGTATACACATTAATGTCTCCACAAAGACATAAAAAAAGACTGAAATAAGTGTGTGTGTGAGTGCATTTGTGCACAGAAACATACACAGAAGCCCCACAGCTATCATGAATTGTTTTAGACATTTAATTGGAAACAAGAAACCTGCCTACGCACATATTATAAAAAAAGCACACACACACACAAACACAGCTCCAGAGACTTGACTATAATACACTTAAATGTTCCTCAGGGAGATGCATGTAATAAGGAAACTCCATCTGCTTCAACACACACACATACACACATACACACAGACACAAGGGTCGCCTGTCTCTCCAGTTGCATTGGAACCCAACGAAGTTCATAGAAAAGATTGAGCTCTCTGTCCCTGCATTAGTTGATACGCATTACCTGAGTATTGAGAATTATAATGAAAACCTGAAGTTGTCCTGATCAGTGAACCCATATGAGCCCTAAACAAGAGATTTGAAAAGCAAGTCACTATGGGCTAAACTGGCTGCATGTCACTGCTTGTTTGCACAGACTATCAATAAAGTAATCTTGAAAAAAAATGCATAGTCCTTATGTTCTGTAATGCTTTGAGCATTATCTGTATGTGGGGAGATGTTCATCACATTTGAGTGAAGACACGAGGCACAACTGGCATGGAAATTTATTAAAAGAAAACATACAGAGACAAGAACTATAATAGGCATGGTGGCCAAAACCAAAACCGAAATTTTTTTCAGGCACAGATGAGCAACAGGTAATGAATACACTTGCTAATTTATATAATCAGGGTAATTGTAAACACATTGAATACTAATTGGGACTTAGACTAAGACAAACAAAGCTACAGCGCCACCTAGTGGGCCAGAGGCGCCAGGACCTGAGGTGTCATTCCATATCAATATTACTGAACGCAGAAATAACTTTCCAGATAAGGCTTTAGTTCATTTGCTTCTCTTGGTGAAATGTCAATGATGACCCTTGTCTGATTCATAGAAATATTCTGTCACTCACTCTCCATGGCCACTTAGCAGGAGTCACAGCTGGAGGTCATGCCAGGCCACTGGGTGGGGACTCACTCAGGGTGGGGCACCAGCCCACCACAGGGAGCACACAAACCTAGGGAAGATTCTGAGTTGCCAATTCAAACCCAAGGTGTGAAGTCACATCACTAATCGCCACACCAACACGCAGCCTTATAAATATTCTGTCATATGAAAATAAAACAACAACAATGAATATGATTTTTTTCAACTCTCTTACCATGTTTTGCATCAGCGCAGGTATTGTATGACTTTGTGTGCCCCTATTCCCCCTCCTACCCAAAAAAAGCCAACACCTGCACTCTAAGAGGTATGGGATTAGTGCATTAGCCCAAATCAGCTAATGGCACGGGCATTTTCTATTCCTCTGCATAATTAAACAAATGAGTGCCTCAGTGTTCAGGAAATGATGTGTCTGGAATAATCACAAAAAGTCAGGATCACCAACACAGACAAACACCTGTTTAAGAGCAGCGGAGTCAGACTCGTGCACGCGCAGGTGCGCATGCACACACACATACGCTCACACACACACTTACTATAGCAACCAGCCTAACTCACAGCATGTAAGGTCTTATGCAACACAGAATATTACATATCACACTGCTCCAAGTTGGAAAAAGCTAGATGTGAGCTCTCATTAGATCATGCAATTTAAGATCATAATCAGACATTAGCGCTGAACATGCACATGCACATATAGACCCTGCTCACACACCAGCCCAGAAACTTGCACAACATTTTCTAGTTTCTAGTATGCCCAACTGGCTTTTCTTGTCATCCCAGCGCCTATTACAGTGAACACAGCAGTTGCTTTGGACTCATTTCTTTGTCTGACATGATCATTAGACTAAGCAAAAGTATTTGATCACTCCGCATAAGGATATGGTTATATGCTAAAAATCAATCAGTAAAGGTATATGGCCAACTCTTCTGCTTACAGCCAGTAAATAGGTTTTATAAGATATTTTGGCAATAATTAAATCAGATACAAATGTTAGATAAATACACCTTTTTTGTCAGCATTATAGATGAACAAATCTCATGTAGCCCGTACATATTATCCTGAAACATTAAACATTTTTTAATACAAATGAATCCTCAGTTATCACAAGGAATACTTAATTTTTGGTGTGTTACAGAGCTGAATGATTATAAAAAAATTCCATGTGTGGTGCATCTATTAGTATTGCTATAATTGTCTTCCCTTTTTGGTTTGAAGACCTGGCCCCCCAATAATTTCTCTGCAGGTTCCTGGGGCTGAAAATCTCACAGCATGACAGACGTAAGAATTGTAGCAACAATCATTTTTAATATGCGCATGCATATCACTAAAACATTCAAATATTATAAAATAGTATTATACATAGTATATGTATGTCAAGGTTTTTAAAAAATGAGCAGCATTTTTTGAAAATGAGAAGAAAACGGAAATATATTCTGGCTACACTACTGTGCAGGACATGCTGAGCGGCATGGTGGGATTCTCAAAAAAATATTCATTTGTATCTGGTTTTCTAATGAAGCAGTCTTCTGATGTAATCCCTCTGAGAAGCTGTTCGGCACAATGCTGTGATCTGGAACTCGGTTTTAACACTGCACGTTAAACGTGGAGTTCGGAGGCTGCAGAACTATTTTTCAGACGTTCTGAATAGCGCACAGCTGTGCAATGTAACGTTCCAATTCAGTAAGGCTATATTTAAATTTGCTGTTCGGAGGCCGTGGAGCTATGTTTAAATGTTCCGTACCGAGCCTGCGTCTGGTAACACCTCTCTCAGTGCCGCTCTCAGCCACCTCCCCCTGACGACAGCCTGCCCCCACGCTGACGAAACGCACCCACTGCAGGGATTCTGGCTCTGCTTCTCGCTTCTCCCGTTCTCACACACGCACATACACTGACGCATCAGCCTTGTTTTCTCCGAGAGACAGGCAGATGATGTCAAGTCAGTGATTACGCTCAGCATTGCTCATGCCTACTTTTAAGTGGTCATACCTGAACAAGTCCATTTTCACCGCCGTGATTGACAGATTTCTTTATAGTGGCCACGGTGATGATTTGATACAAGCAAATCCTGCTTGGAACACTAACTGCAAATGATACTGTGTGGTTTATCAAGGAAAAATGTAACACAGTCTCTCACACACACACACACACACACACACACATGGACACCTAACAACTAGAGCTTTGACAGCAACTTTCTCCAAAACATGAGCAGAACCCGGCAACAGGAAGAAAAGGGAATACGCAGGAAGTTTGAGCGAGAGGCCTGAACAGAGGAGCGAAAGAAGCCTGCCCAATCCCACAGAGGACCAAGCAGAGAACGAGCAGAGAACCGGCGTTCTGCAAATCACAGGTGTGGGTGGGAGGAAACGTCTTGATTTTCACACCGCTAATTTAACTCCGCCAAGCCAATCTCGCTTCTCGCGCTCTCACACCTCCTCTTCCTCGCCGCTCTCTTCCTCCCTCCGCTCCTCCATACATGCTAATTAGAAGTGAAGCCTGACGTGAGCAAGGTTTAAAGGCTAATTAGCATAAAATCCTACATGCAGTATTTTTACCTCCTCTAATCAACACCCTCACACATACACATGCTCAGATGTGAGGGACAGAAGAAAGCGGTTTGACGCAATTAAGACGGGAATTAACATTCACGAAAGGGAAAAAAAAAAAAAAAAAACGCTGGAAGAGCGAAGCTGCACCAGCTGAAGATTCGTTGTCATTTTGTTCAACAACGTAGCGGAAAAAACTCAGATGGGAGGGGGGAGAATAGAAAAAAAAAATCACTGGAAGCTGGGAAATGTGCATTTTTTTTATATAAATTATGTCAATTAGTGAAAAGTGAAATTCTCCACAGCACTGTTCATGCTGCTGAGTGACGGGGACGAAGCTTAATTAAATCCCCAATGCTGTGACAAACTTATATATTCAAATACCAAACATGTTGATCCATTCATTTTGGATCCTAACTATGATGGGAGAGCATGCATGCTCCGCCCATAAGAGCCGAGACCAAAATTCAAACCTGCAACTTTGAAGGCGTGAGACCACAGTGAAAGTGAAGTGATTGTCATTGTGAAACATTGCAGCACAGTACACGGTGACACAACGAAATGTGTCCTCTGCTCTTAACCATCACCCTTAGTGAGCAGTGGGCAGCCACGACAGGCGCACCACATAGTCACCTTGGCAGATTCGAACCGGCAACCTTCTGATTACGGGGCCGCTTCTTTAACCTCTTGGACTCTGCCCCAGTACTCAGTGATACCCTATTATTTTAGGATTATATTATAACGTGCCTTGTAATAAACAGTATGTTATTAAAAGTATTACAGTGGCTAAATAGACTATAACCTTTTGTAACAGTAAAAGAGCACATAAAATTGCTTGCTCTCTCCCATGCACCATCCAGACTCACAGAACACCAATTCACAATCTGTCACATGAATGTACTAGCAAGTTCAATATATATTACTGAGTAACCACTCAGTACAACATTAATAAGTCTGCCCAAAGTGATAATATATCTTAATTAATAATGTTTTGTCCATAAATATCATTTTTGGATACTTAAGGGGGTGTCATTCACTTTTGTTTTGATGTCATTATTCTGTGAACACGCACAGTCTGACTTTACTCTGACTTGTGGCCCAAATCTCAGTGACCCAGCTGAGCGCTGGCATATTGGGTGGCACCTGGGAGGCCCGGGGCCGTGGTGCGACCCCGTGCTGCAGATGGAGAGGGCCGGCGGCTTTGTAGCAAGCGAGTGGAGGTGGTGGGGCGACATGACTGGCTGCGAGGTTAGCTTCAGGGCGGTAGGGGCAAAGATACCCGACCATATGCTGCTGTGACCTCGCCCAATGAGGAGAGAGCTCTCGGCGTACACTCACTCTGAAGGTAATTACTCAACATTTGTGTTTATTACCGATCGGAATAGAACAGGATGAGGAGCAAGGTGATTGAGAGGCAGGTGGGGCGGGACGAGGACTTAGCCGATGTTGGCGTTGCTCAGAGGAGCATGAGAGAGAATTGTTATCTCAGTCATCCTCTCCCTCCATATTGCATTTCTCTCTCCATCTCCCTCTCTGTGGGATTGGATGATAGCGAGACAGGGGATATATCTCTTAAAATGGCCCAAATTGATTTTTATAGCGTCGGTCGGCTGGCTGCCTGCTCGGCCTGCCTACCCGTATTCAGATGGACGATGTGTGTGGTTTGGGGGAAGTTTTATGACTCCCTGGGGTGCTATATCTCTGCCCCAACCCACACACACACGGACGCACACACACACACACTCGCACACACACATGCTTCTGTCCAATAATGACAAAAATACCTCCACCGTGCGCTAACGACCATTCAGAGGGACAGGCAGCATCTGCTAACCTTGTGGAGTCATGTTCCAACCCCATACATCACACTCTCACACACACAACTGCAAAAGAAGACACAAACACACACACTTAGGATTTGTAATGGAACACGCGGTTTCTAAGGGAGACCTGAGTTGTCATGGGAGTCCGTGAAGACATGACTGATGCTGTTGCCAAGCCAATTAGCACATCCTAATTCAAACGGTAAGTGCGAGTGCCCTGCCTCCCTCTCTCGTGTGATGTCATCACTCACGGGTGTCTCACTGTTGGGTTGGTGGGACGGATACAGGCGGCTGCCCACACACACGTGCGCGAGCACACAATCGCTTCTCATCTCTCTCCTTAGTTTAAGCGAGAACCCCGGTCCTCTGAGCACTTGCCATCTGTGCTGTGAAAATATATTCCCCACTCTCTCTCCCTCTCTCACACACTTGCTCTCCCACACACACATTTTCCCTCTGAGACACTGGTGTGCTGTAATCAGACTGTAGTGTACAGTGCGTGTGTGTGTGTGTGTGTGTGTGTGTGTGTGAGTGGCTAGCCGTCTGTGCTGGGCATATGGAGGCAGTCTGGCACTGATCTCAAGATCCCTCCTGGGGCGCCGTGGCTCTGAAATGGCCCCAGACGCTGTTCTCAGATCAGTTCAGACAGCACAACGCTCAGAGACACCAGCTCCACCGCCTCCTCCCCCAGTCAACCAGGCCTGCCAGCATCTCTCTGAGAATCTTCCAGAGCTGCGCTGGACCAGCACACACACACAGCGCAACGGGGGAGTAGACGACAAAATGATGAAAAAGAACAAAGACTAAAAGAGGACAATCATGCAAACTTTTTAAGGAAAGGAGAGCCATATAAGTCTTGAAAAAAATATAGGCAAGAACATTCCAGAATGTTGTGTGTGTATCTGCACCACACATCTTCCCATCTGTGGGGACATCACTCAAGATTCCACAAAAGTTGAAGGGTCCAACCAGATAGAGAAATGAAGGATTTAAGCCAGATGCCCATACACACACAATCCCTGTTTTTATCTAAAACAGGTGCTCACAAAGCATTTTCTTGTTTGTGTAAAAGTGAAGTGATTGTCATTTTGATACAACACACAGTGACACAATGAAATGTGTCCTCTGCATTTAACCATCACCATAACCTAGCCCAGACAACAAAGCTTTATACCTTCAGGATCCAAACTGGCAACCTTCTGATTACAAGTCTCTTTCTATACACAGTAGGCCACCACAGGTATATGACACTGTGATTTTATCTGTGAACCACAATTTCACTACGGTGTGCTGATTGGTCAGAGTCATATTAACATCAGAGAGGTATTCACTGTCTTTTAATCAAACTATTGACGCACAAATCAAAATTCTCATGTTTATACTGTGGTGAAAAATGCACAGAGCAATACTCACAATGCCTTGTGTGTTTCATACTGCTGAAACGTCCGGCTAAAATTGTCAAGGAAAAGAATAAACCTTTTGTCTTATACAGCGATACACCAGCCATGTTGTACAATGATCATGTTCCTTAACACTTGAGTGGATGTTTCTATAAAGGTATAAAGGTAAAGGTATTGCTTAAATGATGCATAGACACAATACCTGGGAAAAGCCTTGTGACTGACTAATCTCTCATTGGTCAATGCATTTTTGAAACTAAGCACGTCAGGCCAAAAATCACACATCAAATGAAGCAATTTGTCAATACAGTTTTTCCACAGGATGGTAGGCTGTGTTGGAAGTTCAGTCTGAGAAAAAAACTACATTAAGGTTCAGCTCATGCAAAGTTCACACACACACACACACACACACACACACACACACACACACAGAGAGAGAGAGAGACTTGACAGGGTGATACCACAGCTTTCAATTAAGAGATTAAGTGTAACAATTGCCTGTGAATAATTATGTTTTGTGGACTTGTAATGGCCATGTAATGGTGATCTGTATGTGTGTGTGGTTGTGGGTGTGTGTAAGGATCAGAGATAGATGCTCTATACTTCCTGTATCTACGCAGTGTGTGATCTGTGGGGCTGCTTTTTTTTTTCTTTTCCTCGCATGCATATGTATGAGAGAGCGACCAGGCCTGGTGTGCATTTCAGCGCTCGGCTCCCCGTTCACTCCGTCTCTCCCTAATGAAGCTGCACGCTAAAATTGATGCGCCTCTTTAATGCAGGCCTCTAATTTGCGTTTAATGCTTTTAGCCGGACCCTGGTGAGAATCAGCGGCGAGTTTTACGGCTGTAAACGAGGGAAAGGTCAGCCGTCTGCCACGCTCAGTCCACCAGACGCGATCAATGTGCCTAATATCCCCCTAACTTTGTTGTCTGGGCTACTTAGAAAATCAAAACCATATTTATGACGCTCATTTTCCCCGCGCTGCTTTTTTAAAGGATGGACACGCGTTCACAGATGAAAGCTTTGGCCCCGCCAAACCCCTTTATTCCTTTATTCCTCCCTCCATCATTTAAATTGGCAGCTTTATACCTTTTTTATCTCCTTTGTGGGGATTTTCAAAGGCCTCCGCGCTCCTTAAAATATTTAAACAGGGGAATAACCAGAGAGTAACCATTTCGTTAAATTTGGCCACATTATGGGAATCGTGCTGTCAGCGGAGCGGAAATATCAAAGCCCGGCAGTGCGCCGGGACCCACACACGTGTGCGCGCACAACAGGGATTGTCATTACGAGCGAGAGGTGGGCCGAAAAAAAAAAAAAAGCCATGCAAACAAAGAATGAATCGCACGAAAAAGATTTTTAAAAGAAAAAAAAAACATGAATAATGCAGAAAACAAGATGAGAACATATGGATCGAGTTACGCCTAATCATTTCCCTAAGCCTTAACTACCGGTTGCCGCTAAACCGGCGAGAAAAGTTGGGGAAAAACAGATCAGTGTGAATAAGTCCAGGAAGACGTGCACTTGTTCAGCATGTCATTGATCAAATTAGATTAGCTGCGGCTAATCTAGCGCTCGTAGCTCTGTGTTAGGCGCTGCAATTGGATGCCATTGTTTTAAATGAGGGACAGGGAGCAGATCTATTTTATCGATGAGGGGTCATTACTCGCGGGTTCCGTGGCCGGGTTGTGAGTATGATGCATGGTCCTGTCTATGGCTCACAATTATTTCTTTCAGCATGCCTCACACACACACACACACACATGACCCAGCTGGTGATGGATGGGTTAAGGCGTGTCTCTGTCGGGTAGCTCTGATATAAAAATGATACATTGCGTGTGTAAAGATTTAATGTGTGTGTTCGCCTGACAGATATGATTGCCACAGCCAGCCTGTCTGAGTGACACACAGTGGCAGGAAGGACACAAGCTGCACAGGCTGGATGGCAACGGTCCTCAGCAAATGGGTGGGCATGGTGACATGACATGGAGATGACATGTGTCAGCCAACGTCTGTCCTGCATGACAGTGTGTGTCATATAATAGAGTGTCTGTGTATGTGTATGTCATTGCACATAATCTGTCATAGTCAATCATAGTGACAATGTGAGCAAAATACAACATATTATAACCATGTAACCTACATATATAATGTAATATAAAGTACCAGGGGCGAGAGTTGGCCTGAATTGTCTGGAACTGAGTTCTGCTAAAAGATTTAGTGGAAAAAGATTCAGCTAAAAAATTCAGTGGCAGAACACAGTCCCAAAAAAGGTGGAGAGCAGCTACCTGCATTAAATTTTGATGTACAAACATAAGACCAATAAACAGGACTGTGGAGATCCATGACAATAAATGAAATTCAAGCAAGAACATCAAGACCACAAAAATCAATACTGTGCAAACCTATACAAAATAACCCAAGAATAACCAAATATTCTTGGTGGCCTAGCAGTTCACGAAGCATCCCTGTAAGCAGAAGTTTGCCGGTTCGAATCCCGACCCGCCAAGGTGCCACTGAGCAAAGCACCGTCCCCACACACTGCTCCCGGGGCTCCTGTCATGGCTGCCCACTGCTCACCAAGGTTGTTGTGTCACCATGTGCTGTGCTGAAGTGTTTCACAATCACTTCACTTTCACTTCATATTTCTCATGTATCTCATGTATCTCACAAAAGTCAGTACACCCCGTACATTTTATTATTTCCTTGGGACAACACTGAAGATATGACGTAAAGTGATCAGTGTACAGCTTGAATAAGAGTGTAAATTTGCAACAAAACTAAGAAGCTAGTGAGTAAAATAACCAGGCTCATTAGGGTAAATTATTGAAAACTGCATTTAAACTCGAACAAGCTCTTTATCAGTTTAAAGTTTAAGACCCAGTCATTTTGTGTCTTTGTGCATGACAGGATTGTTGAGCTTCACAAGCAAGACCTCTCACAACACACCACCGCTGCCAAGGTTATTTATCCGTCTCTCTGCATGGCTTAGCATTCTTCTCCATCCTCAAAGTATACTGTGAAAGTTTTAACCATCACCCTGAGTGAGCAGTGGGCAGCCATGACAGGCCCCCGGGGAGCAGTGTGTGGGGACGGTGCTTTGCTCAGAGGCACCTTGGCGGATCGGGATTCGAACCGGCAACCTTCTGATTACGGGGTCGCTTCCTTAACCCCTAGGCCACCACTGCCCCAGTTATTATTATCATTATTACTAATACAACTTAATAGGCTTTGTTAAGCAGGTAAGACAAATTATACCAACTACTTTTAAGAAAACAACTAGTTTCTCGGGACCATTTTTTTCTTCCTCCGTTTGTGGTGCCACATTGATGGATTTGCCTATAGTGCCTATGCCACAAGCCGGCCCTGACAGGACTATACAATGAAACATCACAATGAGGTACCATTGTTAGGTGGAGTCATAGTTCAAGGTCTCATGAAGCCGAAGTGAAATGTGTACTGAGGAAGGCTGTGGAAGAAGCAGCCATCACACCTCTCCTGGGAGTTGTGGGAGTCTCCCGCCTATTAATACCATTACTGTCTCTGTGAAGACGTTTGGAACTCACGCTCTGTATAAATGCAAGAACACACGAACACACACATAATTCATTACAGAAGCCCAACTCATATTTGGTTCCCAGAACACAGATGCTGACAGTACGGCGCACACAACATCTCTGCATTAAAACACAGCTCATTTATGAGTTTATAATATAATGTCTACGGTGTAATATATGGACCCTGTCTCCAGGGCAACCAAACTGCTTTGGTTTAAAAAACAAAGTGAGGAAATAATTCTCTGCTAAAATGAAAATGGAGATTTATATGAAGGGGAAGTGAAAGCAAGAGTCAGCAGCTACGGGGAAATGATTCCAAACTCATTACAAGGTGCTTTCTGTCTCCCTCACTTTCATATCGAGCGCAACGCAACAGAGAGAGAATAGCACCTCCATTTCTCTCTGTTGCTCTGTTAACGCGAGGTGCTCTGTACAATTGTGCCTGAAACTCGATTATGATAACCCGTCAGGGTTTTTAATTCAGGGAAAGATATTAAATGTGGAAATGGTGGCATGCTGGAGGGTTTTTGAAGGCAAAAACAGGCACATGCTGATGCAGTATACAGATTCAAGTATTTTTCTCTGCAGCTTTGAGGGACGATGCGTGCGAATGAATGTACGTGTTTGTGTATTGTGTATTTTTTCTGTTCCATATTACGTTCAGGAATTTTTCACTATGAAATATCTTCACACTGTTCCATTCACAGACAGCCTAATACCTTCAGCATGACAGGCAGGGGAATAGACGACTTCTCATCTAAGGTCAAAATGACCACCGTCTGGATATTCAGCATGCCAACTTCGCTAATCTCTCTGGAACCAAATGCACTGACGGTGACGTTTTGGATTTCTATGTTGTGTAAGTGTTGAGTATGTGTGTGTCACCTTCTGTTTGAAGGATTCTTATCTCTCTCTTACCAATGCTGTCGCAGCTGTTTTTTGGGGTACGCGGGCATGTCACTTAACATTAATAAGAAACAAGACCAACGAAAAGAAATAAATTGTACATTATAAACATGCGAACTTGCACTCATCTGACATCATATCAGAAATAAAATAAAGCTCTGCCTCAACAGGAAGAAAACGTTGTTATGGAGGTTACAATGTTATGCTGGTAACCAATCCATTTGAGGCAATGGGACAAGGGAATGAAAATAATCTAGATAAAACGACTTCACTCTGGATTTCATAAATAATTACACACCAACATTAAGACCTGGGTGGATAGTTAGACTCTAGATCATAACATAAATTGTGAAGCTGTACAAAATAACTTTTCATTAATAATTTGTTTTCACAAGAAAACGTTGTCAATTTGAAGAAAACCAGAATGGCTTAATTGCCAAGATGCAGAGCACACTACCATCTCTGCCCTCCAGTACAATCATCACCCTCAGAGCAAAATTGATTTGTGAAATTAAAACGACTGAACGTCCGAAAGGGAAATAATTCATCGGTTAAAGAACCAGTGTGGCCCAGCGCTTCACGTCTCCATCCGCCGACATTCCAATTATATTGAGTCGAAAATCCCCCCTTCAGCTGAAAAAGCCATTACATATGTTTTGTGATGGGAGACGAGATTGCATCAAAACGGAATTTCGCACTCGATGTTCCACCTATCTACAATCACGCTCGTCTTGAGACAACGCGCGATTAGACGACAACGCCGCTGATTACATCTGCTGCGCTTCATTCGTGCCGTGGTCTTTCCTCCGGACTGCCGGCCTGACCTGCGTCCCAGCATGGCCCTGGCCACCAAACGCGGCTCTTCTGGTCCCGCCGCCGTCTGCGACGGAGACGCGGGTTTTCTGCTTTTGCGAAAATATCACTGAGCAGCCCTTTCCGAGGCTTTTAATCAGATTTCGCTTTGCTCACCTCATCTCGTCTCTGTAGTTTGCATACCACCTCGGCCCATCCTTTGTTTTCTCAATATTTGTGTGCTGATGTGCAGCAGCAAATGGCTATTGCACCCAGAGTTCCGGTTCAATGCGGAGGGGGAACAAACAAACCGAGAAACAGGAAAAGTAAAAACAAAAAAAAAAATAATGCCCCGATCGACAGCGGCATGGCTCTAGTGGAATTTCTGTGTTAAATTTATGTATTTGGACGAATGTGCAGCGTAGCCTGCAGCAGCCATTACTGTTCCACTCAAAGAAAAGGTTCACAGAGCACCATGTGATTGATGTCTGGAAATCAGATCCCTTTTAATATATTGCAAGAGAGCACCTGAACGTGGAACAGTGTGACTTTGCGGAACGGTGGAGAGGCGCCAGTGGCACTAAGAAATGAGACACCAAAAAGACCAAGACAGAAAGAGGAAAAAAGGAATAAAAAAAAAATCCAGTTTTACAACAAAACAGACCAAAAAAATCACAGAATCCAAAAGGAATCATTTCACTGCTGTAAGTATTAATGCTTCAACATTAACACTTTTTTAATGTTTTAATTCAAATTAATGATAAACATTGCTCCCATTATACTCTCATAATTTCCTTTTAGGTGCAGTTACTGTAAAGCAAGGCAAGGCAAAAAGTTGCTCCAGGGGGAGGACTGTCCCTGTAACTACTGACTGTAAGTCGCTCTGGATAAGGGTGTGTGATAAATGCTGTAAATGTTAATGTAAGCTGAATCCGGTCACTGAGTTGGCAGCTGGTTGTTGGCTCTGTTAATGTACACTGTATGTTGCACTGATTCTGTCTGTTTTGCAATAAAGGTGAAAAGAAAATCTGTTGCCGTGCTTTGGGTGGCATGGTCAATAGGGTTGTGTTACATGAGTGTTGAATGTGAATCGGTCCTTCTCCATCAGCATCAGCTGGGGCTGATCAGGACTCCTTCATCGGGGGCATATGCACCAGCTGTGTGCGCGCAGAGGTGTCACAACCTTCAACCAAACGGTGTTCAAGTATACTATTTGAATTGTAAGATTATTCATCATTCATCACAGCCTATCGCTGTGAATAACTGGATTATTGTGGGCTATTTTTTTTTGTAATTGATTGAGACACCACTATTCAAGGCCATATTAACTAGTTCACCCATCCAAAAAAATGGAATTAAATTTTGCATGTTTGTGTTAGTGATGCCCAATAGATGACAATAACAGAGATCCAATTTGTGACATACCTTGCACGTAAAGGGTATTTGGAGTGTAGGGAATGGAGTAGACGTGAGAACGTTGAGATGGACTCTACGCCACAACTTGGATGTGTGACATACTGACGGTAGGGGTGGAAACAATCCTGAATAAGTGAGAGATGTCAGTCATGTCTACATGCTCCTCACACTTATAAACTTTGTTCATAAAAATGGTTAAAAGTTCATCTTCTGGCAAGCAATCCTTGTTTGTATTTGTTCTCTGCAGTACATCCACTTTCTTCAACAAAAATATCACAATCTCCTATCTTTGAGAGAACCTTCAGTCCTCACCAAGACAGAGAAATTTGAATACATACCCAGTCAACAGATTTGCTTCAACTGAGCACAATCGTTCAGAAAACACACAGTCCTTTTCATAACTGCACTCTTTCTTCAGAAGATTAAAAACATTTGGGGTGCCTTGTTCCATCAAGACAGATACATCAGAAAGGAGGGGGAGGTGCTGGCAGAAGACTTGCGTTCTCCCTCCGTCTCTCTCCGGCGCCCCTTCTTCCTTCTCCCGCTCGCTGTGGCTTTGTGTTGCGCCGCGCTCAGCCCGTTTGAAGTGTGTGTCAGTGTCTTTCTGTCTCTCTGTCTTTCGTTAAATTAATAAGCCCACTTTGAACCTACTGCACGAATCGGCTTTCAGATGCGCTGCGCGGCCGAGGGGAAGGGACGCTTGGAGGCAGGGGCGCGCCAGAACCCGGGGCTCTGTTGACAAACCGATCTCTGCTCCCCTCCCGGCGTCCGCCGGTTCTGCCGAGCAGTAATGAAAGAAAAATATGAATCTGGACAAATGGGCGAAGGTCGGCCTGTGTCCGTGCTGCTGTGTGGGTGGGAGAGAGAGGCGCAGGGTGCGGGAGCGAGTTTTGGGGTGGGGAGTTATAATGGAGTGAGGGAAAAGGCCACTAGAACATCCCAAAAGCCCATCAGAACCCCAAGGATTTACATAAACTGCCCACAGTACCCATACAGCCCCCCCATATGTGGCAATAATGGAGAAAGAGAGAGAGAGCGATAAAAGAGAAGAGCCACTAAGGGATAACACACACAATCGCACACACACACTTACTTAAAAAAAAAAAACCTATCCTGAACCATGAAGATGCTTGGAATAAATCATCATTAATTTGACCCAAAATAAGGATCTGGGGATCACACAGAAAAATAAACACGCAGGAAACAACTCCTTTTTTTTTTTTTTCCCCTTTACTCAAGAGAGGAACGTCTCGCTGAACTCCTTCAGCTCTGATTGCTGCTAATTACTCCCCCTTTGTGTTCTCTGTGCTCTAATTTTACTGATTGGCCTGATATTGTTTTGTGCTGTTGGTTCTCCACCTTCTCCCCCTTTTCCATGACACCCTCTCCCCTCCGCCCTCGGCTACTGCCGACGTGTTAACACAGCGCAAACCGCCATCAGTGCGCGCCTCCGTCATGGTTCTGTAACTCCTGCTGACCAGCAATCACACACCACAAGTGTAAATGTACTGTTTGGTGTAGGGGTTATGCGGATTCATGGTTTAATGGGGTGTTTTGTTGACTAATGCGGGTTCGTTTTCCTCCTAGTACGTAGAAAACATACAATTATTACGCTTCTTGCTGTGGTGTTGTGTATTGAAAGTGAAAGTGAAGTGATAGTCAGGGTAAAGACTGCAACACAGCACATGATGCACACAGCGAAATGTGCCCTCTGCTTTTAACCCATCACTCTTGGTTCTTGCACTGTTCCTCTTCACTCTGCAATAGTCGGTCTCATCACGGATGGGGACGACAAGGAGAACAGAGAATTGACCCGGGACTTTGTAGACCACTGCCAGATCTACCTCTAGATCAACATTGGAAAATTCAAGCAGCTGGTGGTAGATTTCCACGGGCACAAACATCCTCCACTGCAACCACTAAACTGGACCCACAACTCAAATGCTCTCTACAGAAAAGGGCAGTTCAGGCTGTACCTGCTGCGGAGGCTCAGGTCTTTTGGAGTAAATGGGCCACTCCTGAAGACCTTTTATGACTCTGTGGTGGCCTCAGCCACCTTTATGGTGTGGTCTTCCTGGGCAGCAGCATCTCTGCTGGGGACAGAAAGAGACTGAACAGGCTGATCCGGAGGGCCAGCTCTGTTCTAGGATGCCCTCTGGACCCAGTGGAGGTGGTGAGTGACAGGTGAGCTGTCGTCCCTTTTAGACAATATCTCAGACCTAATGCAGGAGACCCTGACAGCACTGAGCAGCTCCTTCAGTGGTAGGCTGCAGCATCCATGATGTGGGTGGGATGTCTTTACTGCCAACCGCTGCAAAACATACATACATAGACTATCGAACATACACATCCAATACACCGTAGTTTTTTTCTTATGTGCAATCTATGTACATACATAAATATGCTTTATAGACATACAGTACAGGCCAAAAGATTGGACACACCTTCTCATTCAATGTGTTTTCTTTATTTCCAGGACCATTTACATTCTCAATAAAGGCATCAAAAATAAGAATGAACACATGTGGAGTTATGTACTTAACAAAAAAGTGGAGATCTGACCTCCACAGTCACCGGACCTGAACCCAGTCAAGATGGTTTGGGGTGAGCTGGACCGCAGAGTGAAGGCAAATGGGCCAACAAGTACTAAACACCTCTGGGGACTGTTGGAAAACCATTTCAGGTGACAACCTCTTGAAGCTCATCGAGAGAATGCCAAGAGTGAGCAATGCAGTAATCAGAGAAAAGGGCGGCTATTTTGAAGAAACTAGAATATAAAACATGTTTTCAGTTATTTCACCTTTTTTTGTTAAGTACATAACTCCACATGTGTTCATTCATAGTTTTGATGCCTTCAGTGAGAATCTACCAATGTAAATGGTCATGAAAATAATGAAAACACATTGAATGAGAAGGTGTGTCCAAACTTTTGGCCTGTACTGTGTACATATATATTTAATACACTCATACACAGCTATTTCGAGATTATTTATTTGTATGGTGAACTTTTTAATATTATACTGTCAGTACAGTCTTTATGCTATTTGATTTTTTTTTTGCTCTTATCTTGTACTGCCTACTAAATTTCCCACATGTGGGACTAATAAAGGATCATCTTGTCTCATCTCTTAACTGTCCGAACTGGGCAACGCCGAGACATTTACATTTTCTAGCTGCTCCAGTGTAATGAGTGGCCCTCAGAGTCAAGGCTGCAGCTTTTAGTCCCCAGGGTCATGAAGAAAACCACCATCACACTGTTTCACCATGTTTCATGGCAGAGATATTCTTCTGAGGATAATATTTTGTACCCGGCTTCAGGCCAAAAGGCACAATTTTGGTCCCATCAGACCACAGAATCTACTTCTATTTCCAGTCTCCCACGTCTTGTAACAACTCCAGAAGAATCTAACATTATCACAACACAGCCCAGATTTGAGGATATCTTTGAAAGAGTTTTTGTACCAGCTCACAACTCATGGTGCCAAATTCTTTCCTTCTCACATGGACTATACAAAACAAACCTAATCAAAAAATCAAGCTACATGCAGATTCCTGCTTACTTTTTTTTTCCAATAAAAAAGTAAGAACACTGCTGCTTGGCTATAAGAGATAAGCAGGAGGCAAAATGCGAGTACAGGATTAAGTTTAAAAAGGGTAACGCAAACCAAGCAAAATGTCCTGAAGCAAGCTGGAGATTAAGAGGCTGACCATGCAAAGATGCACTGTATCAAAGTCAGAAAAAAGAATCAGGTAACAGTCTTTAATTCTTTTCTATAACATTAGAATGATGAGGACACTGCCATGCTTTCCAGTCCACCACTTAAATCCAATAATTTTCCAATAAATACACAGCATGCACAGCTCAAAGTGCACACAACAAAATGTGTCCTCTGCATTTTAGCCATCACCTTTGGTCAGCAGCGGGCAGCAATGAAAGGCACCGGGGAGCAGTGTGTGGGGACTATGCCTTGCTCAAGGAGACATCAGTAGTCTGCTTCCTTACTGATAGGCCACTACTGCCTCTCTACTTTTTGTTTCCAGTATTATGTTAGTGTTTCACATATATTTTGGGTAGATACAGTATGATTAATAGTCTTACACTTCAGGTTAACTATCCACTGGTGCTAAGAAGATTTGATCCTGGGTCGGATCACCCTTCTCACCTCTTCTACGTAAAAAAAAACTTTGAGTTTGAGGGAAGGCATCTGAATGAATGATGAAACGCATATATAAACGCATATTATATCTAAACCCAAACCAGCTTGTTTTTTTTCTTTGTACATGTAGTGAGGATGTTGAGCATTCATTACAATGACAAAATCATGATGTCCATGTGAAATGCTGCTTGGACACAAAGGCAAAACACAAATTTTGGAAAGATATTCTGATCTGAATTTTCTGATGCACATAAATTACACACAGATGGAGACAGTCAGATGGTCCTGTCGGATGGTCCTGGTAACAAGTGTTTAATTTGTAATGAGTTTATAAAAACATAATTGGACATTGGTAATAACAAATCCAAATTAAATGCATTTTAATTACACAGCAACATGTGAAAATAGTTAATGGCCACTGTGCACACTGTACTGTGTGTGCGTCTCTGTGTTTGTGACTGACTGCTTTGCAGCTGGAGCAGTAAAGCTGGTCAGCACAGACAGGTGAACTCAATTTGACACTGTGTCAGTGTGTGTGTGTGTGTGCGCGTGTGTGTGCGTGCGTGCGGGATTACTTGTTATAAAATGTTATTGCCTTACGGACAAAATAAATCCCCCCTGACACTCTAAAGGTCAATCTACAGAAACAAGGACCTGAACAGACAGGAAATAAGATTACACACACACACACACACACACACACAGACAGACAGAGAGAAAGGGAGAGAGCCCGGAGGAGCAGACGGAGTGTGAGTGATGAGCAGAGATCTGTCACAAACTGGGGTCTCTACCACAATTAAAACAACAAGCATTTGTCAACTGAACATTTCAGGTGAAACGGGCCTAGTCAATCAGTGGCAATTGTGCCCTTACACACATAAACACGTGTCTGTAGGACTTTGTGGGGACCTAGTCTAAAAAGCATGTATATGGATGCAGTGAGTGTGTGTGTGTGTGTGTGTGTGTCTGTTGGAATTGGAATGTGTTTCATTTTGCACATAAAACAATGCGGTACATATAGGGAGCCAAAAAAAAAACAAAAAAAAACAGCACATTGGTCCATGAGTATTTGCTACTGGTGTGTGTTGGGAAGTGGGATGCACCGTGGTGCCTGTTAAAACAATGAGCATCGCTCCGGCTTACATTATGCAACTGAATGTGTTACACAAGCTCATGAAATGCAGAAAAACAGATCTTCAGCAATGATTCACCACGGACAAAGAAAGGAGACACTTTGCTCCAAAACAGAATTTTGTGATTATTAACCTGGGTCTAACAGTGTGGGTCTAATTTAGGAGGAGTTTGGGGAAGGAGATGAGGGAAAACGGGGGAGACCCCAGCCTGTCGGGGTCTCTGGGCTTTTAATGAGTCGCTGATTAAAAGAATAGAAAAAAAACACAACAGGTAAGCCAACACTTATCTCGCTCACAGCCCATGAGCGTAATTAATGTGCCAGTTCGTACTGACCGCAAAACACACGCACACACACGAGCAAAAACACACACGATTAGCCTCAACGCTTGCTCCACTGTCCTATCTCTCTTTAACACATGCTCACACCGACACGTCTTTGTAGGGACCCTGTTTTACTGCTAAACTTCGGGGGAAGTAGTGTGTGTAGTGCGGCCCACACACACATACACACGTGCACGCAGTGCCTGAAAGAATAGTCTCCTTCTCTCGGGTTTGAGCTGAAAAGGCCATAAATCAAAAGGACGAGTTTTTCTTTCTCTCCAGGTAAAAGGGGCTGCAGACTGGAACGGGGAGTATAGCCACCCACCACACACCATGACAAAGCGCAGATCTGTGCCGTCTGGCGCGCCCGGCAGGGGCTGCTTCTCCCAGGTAACTCAAACACCTGCGTAACTAGGGCAACCGCTGCGTGCGAGATTATACCTAAGCGAGCGTTTCCCATCCGAAGGTTGGCGCCAACACGCCAAACGCAGAACGAGTGCAGAAACGCGGGAATAATAATAGCAGAGGAGAAAAAAGTCTAACTTTAAGTAACATCAACCTCCCCACCCCCCGCGCATCTATGCAGCAGTGGGTCGGTAGATGAGCGGGGCGAAGACGTGAAATTTAATTTGCGCTGCTGTAATTGTGCTACCTGATAGGAGGCAAATTCTCTAATGTGAAACAAACCACACACACACACACACACACACACACACACAGAGCAGAACAAAACTGAGGCAAAAGGAGTAAGTCTACACACACACACACACACTCAAATACACACACTATGGGAGGTAAATTTTCTCATATGAGTTTCAGCGTGTGAACTGGAGGTGATATTATCAAACGCTGATGGAGTACGGCGATCCAGCAGTCAGAACACGGTCCTGCGGAGCACCGCGAGACTCCGGCGACGAAGAGATTTTAAAGTGAGAAATGACGGCATGGACTCGCAATAAAAAACACTCTCCCCCTCTCAACCGGAGCGTAATGAGAATAAAATACAGAGGCCGACATTTAACTTCAGAGGAAATGAGCTCAAAGGCATGTCAAATTACGGGACCATTAGTCTTCTCTGTGTGCGGGTGTGCTGTGCTGAGAATGCCAGCAATTCAATCGTTTTAACTGTAATATTTGTCCTTCTTTGTGCAATAATAAACGGCCCGTTACCCAATTTGGGGCAGAAGGAGGACCAGCCCCTCCACACCGATTATACACGTTGTTGAAATTTGAAACTCAGACACTGACGTGAAGACAGAAAGAAAACATTACAATTTTCATGAAATGTGAAAACATTTTGTCACTTTAAAGAGAAATTGACAAGGATATAACCAATATTATCTAGGAAATATCATCTGAGACTACAAATCCAGGGCAGAACTTGGAATCAAGCAAGAAGCTAAGCGACGGGTCCAGGACTACTCATCCGAATCCTCGCCTGGAACTGTAGTTTCAAATCAAGATATGCTCATCACCAAGACCAGCACGTCACAAAGACTTTCAGTGTTACGGTCAGGAGTTTACTTTTTACATTATCTTACTTACTGACCAGTCCAGTTATTTTCTTGCTTTATTTTTTATCTGTAAAGCTCCACTAACCAGTGGACCTTGTGGCCACACAAATTGTCAAGCCCAATCACATTTTCTCTTTCATTGAAGGCATGAAAATTCTTCCGCCTTCATGCTTTCAAGCACGTAGTACAAACATCATGTTTATTTCAACTAATTGATATAGACCTCCAATCATTTATTTTCCAGTTTATATTTGTTGTTTAGAATCTGTTTGGATAAGAATATGAGCATTGGGATCATGGTTCTGCTCGATGGAGAATTGACAGGATTTTAGTAAACTGCCCTGTAAAACTTTATGATCACGGCCCAACATTACAGAGCTAAGCTAACTATGATTTTTGCTTTAACTATAATTCTTTGCACCACTATATAATAATTGTTTAGAGTATTTGTGAATGTCAGATCCACTATTATGCCACTGAGAATGCTTGAGTTAAAGTGCTAATATCTTAGTTGCCTCTTCACCAATTTAAAGTAAGCAGGCCCTACTAGTCTATGTCTGTATATGTCTGTAAATCTGGAAGACTCTGGACACTCCCAACAACCTATGAAAATTAGTCTTTGTTTCGTCTTTGTCACTGCCTGGTTATTGACTGTATTTCCCTGTCCATGTCGTCGTGTATTGTGCTGTGCGTTGTCTTTGGGGCATGTTGTTTCAGTAAACCCTGTCTTGTTAAGTTCAGCACACGCGTCCTCCATTTCTGCCATGTTGTTGGCACTGTTGCCCAGTGAAAGATGGAATAGAACCTGAGACTGGAAGCAACGTTTGCTAGAGCCGCTCCAGCATTTGCTGTTTAACCCCCATGCTATTAAATTGGGTCTTACTCACACTATTTGTATCTTTGATGACTTACACTTGCAATAAAAGAAATCCCTTCACAGCAGAGAGACTATTAATTCTGAGACTGGGAAACAGGAAAAATTCCAATCTGCGTAATCTTCCGTAAGGCTTCACTTTTTCTTTCATTTGCAGGTTTTGAAGGGTTTCCGGGTAGAACAGTACAAACACACACACACACACACACACACACATTAAAACACAGACAACAAAAAATCTGTTCAATTCAATATCATAAATTTATGCAGAGAACAGTCACACTCAGTACACGCATATACACACTCACCAACACACACCCATTACTCATGTCTTGGTGAGCCTACATATTCATGTTGAAATAAGGAATTCCAGCCCACAAGTGCATCATATATGCAGTTTGTATAAAACGGAATGTAGAAGATGGTTCTGTGGTTACAGTTCCCCCTGTGTGTCACCACGGTTAGATTCTCATTTTAAAGAACTGTGCATTGTCTTTGAAAAAGACGGTGGGTTTGGACATGCTTTGTATTTATATAGCTGTGTTTGTGGGTCTAATTCATCGTGTGAGAAAAAATTACATGTATGTATGGATGTAATTGCAAATAGATTCCAATTTTAACCATGACTTTACCAATTTTTTTTATTCAAGACACAGTTTTGATGGTGGGGCCTGTTTGCTAATGTAAAAGGAATCAAAGGCATCTTCAGGATCTACATAATTAAATTAACAAACCTTTAATGATGTTAGTGAATGTGACAAGCTGATGGGCAATGGTGTCAATAATTCAGAATGGGGAAGTAGCATGAGTGAGAGCGATCAATCATTTAAACTTTAAAACAGCATTACAGATTGCATTCTGGGTGACTGAAAAAAAATTATAGTTTCTCTTATTCAAGTATTTGCTAAATGTCAATTATTTTTAGTTTTATCTATTTACTTAAATACTTTGATGATACCTTTAATCTTACCTCAGTGACCAGGCCCCATGTTTACTGTATAGTATTGAGTTTAGCGCCACTTTGACAATAGTGTCCACAGTGTGTCCACACACATCTCTAATAAATTTTCTAGTCAGAGACGCGGTCCTACCTAATTAAGCAAAAGCAAAAAAATAGTTGATTGCTCTATTGTGTCTCATTCTGAAACATTTTGTACAATTTTGCTCAAATGGCTAAACTTTTATTGAAGAACAGGAGGACATTTGGTTCTCGCAAGGATATAATTACAACACACGAGCACACACAGATGAAGATATGTCTTCTAAGCTCAATCGCTCTTCTTCCTCATTCCCTCGTTTTTACATTTTCTTTGTCCTGCCTCTCACTCTCTCGTTCTCTCAGTGTTGAGGGATCGATATTATGTTTAACATCCTGCTTTGGCTCTTTTTTTAGAGCCTGGAGCTAACAAGTACTGCATGGGTGACCTCTGATCTCGGCTGATCGATGCACAGTCACATGACAACTCGTTGTGCCGTTATGCAAGCCCAACCCCCACCCCCACCCCCAATACCTCACCGGCCCCACAACCTCATGCCCCACCCCCCTGAGATCAGCGAGGCAAAGCGCAACGGCCGCTAACGCTTGACTAGCAGGAAAGCAGCAGCGATCTAAGCTGATAAGAGACAAAAGGAAAAGGGATGAAGAGAAGAGAGGAGGAGGAAAAATGTAAAAAACAAAAATCAATAAACTCCCATCCAATGGGCCCACACACATATCACATTGCGTTAAAGAAGCGATTGTGCTGACCCAACGTGGGCCTGATCTCATACAGTGTGTGTATGACTGAGTGAGTGAGAGAACGCCACTGCAGCTGATGATTCTCACTGAGCAATGAGCACATTGTCTGTAGGTGTACGCCATTCCACTTTTAGACACAAGTACATTAATGCTGCTCCCTCCGGCTCTCAGTAACGTCAGATGTACAGTATATCCTAAAATATCACGCCAGTCTCTGATTTGCTGTTACGGCACATGGCTTAATGAGAAAAGTTCAGCTATGGACACTGATGGGAGTGCTTTAAAGTCCACAATAGATTTGTGAATGTGCAGAACTGCGCATGTGTGTGTGAGCTCTCTAAAAGGTTATGAATATTCCCATCCTCTTACTACCAAAATTCCTCCCCCATAAAAAAATCACACCCTCAGCCACCGTCCCCCACACATGGGAGGTTGGTAGGTCGCCTCCTCCATTCCAACTCATTCCAACTCATTCCCATCAGCCTGCAGTGGCCTGACCCTGTGAAGCACTTTCAGATATGGCTAAAGCCCCGTCGCTGTATGCAGATGGGCCGTTAAATTTTGCCCGTCATGTGGGGGAGTGCGGGAGAGTAATTGTTGGTGAGAGAAGTGCTCTTCTACGGGGGATGTAATGGAGAGTAATGGAATCTCAAACCCATAAAACCCATCAGACTGGGGGTATTTAACTCCTCACCATATCTTCATCTCTCCCTCTCACAAAAACACCATCCCTATCGAAGCTGCTGGTACTTTCCAGCACCCTTTGTGACTGTTTCACACAGTATTTTTTCATTTTTTATCTCATCATGTGATATCATGTGACAAATATATGTAGAAGCACTTTCATTTTTACATGCAGATGAATGATTGAGACCCGCATGCCAGATAAAATACTGTAAATTATATTAAATCAGCAAAGTCATTTGTGGGGTGTATTAGGTTGCCTTAGTTCATTAAGACAGAGCATTCAAAGTAGTGCTGGAAAAACAGGTCTGAAAAGCAGAATGTTGATTTTCTAGTCGTCCTTTGCCTCTGGGTCAGCTGTGTAGCTTCTGTGGCCAATGAGAATCAATCATTCTCTGGTCTAAATCCAGTTAAGATAATCGACTCCAAGGTGACGCATTGTAAAGTCTGCGAGACATCACCTAAACACCTTCCAGATCTAAATAAACCGATTCTAGAAAATGTATCTAGTACCAGCACCAAATGACGAAAGATCCTTCCATCAAGGCAAAGTAAAATTATAACCAACCGGCTTTAACATTGTGTTAGGGTAGATGGACTCAGCGAGGGAACAAGGATGCATACGCACCACGTCACGTGACAGGATTTATTACATGAACACAGGACAGGGGAACTGGTTGAGCGCTTCCATCCCCACGATCTTCGCCATGTTGGGCCAGGACCTCTGCTCTGCTGCGAAGCCTCCCTGTGGGCTGGGAGGACACAGGAAGCCCTTCAGGCCCGGGCCCAACCACGGCCCATCTATCGTAGGCCGGCACCCTGTCTGCCATCCAGCATTACTGATCCTGACACATGGCCACTTTGAATATATCCCTTTAAACTTAGTAATATTGCAAGAACCTTTAGTAGATCAAAATTTGGAGACCGAGCAGCCAGTGCTTCATGTTCATAAGATTTATTTGCTATTTGCAATATCAGGTATTTATGAAGAAGGACCTTTTCCAAGCATGTGCTAAAGCTACTTCCTGTCATTGCTGTCTACTCCTCATTATTGTGTGTTCTTGGTCAATCGTGATCAAATGAACAGACATTATCTTGGAGGAACATGCAGTGAATGGTTGATAAATGTAGGCACCACTAGACTCCACATGCATGCAGGAAATAGAGCATTTGCTTCTATCGCTACGCTGTTCTATCTGTCTGGTTTTGTGGGATTCCTACTGATCCGCCAGTTGCCGCCTACAGACCAAGGACCCGAATTTGGCCCTGACTTGTAAGTGTATTCACCCTGTCCTGGTCTGCAGAATCCAGGGATATGATCCAGATTGTCAGTGACCCTGACCTGCACGTGTGGATTTGGCAAGGTGGCTTGATCCATTTGACCGCTTCCAGTAAACAGATCACCTTGCCTGTCTTTCCTCTGCTCAGCCCCTTACCAAAATAAGCGTTTTTACTACACATTAATTACATCCACACCGTTTGTCCTTTTGATGTAATTATAATGTAACAAGCGATTGTATTACTGACTCATTTCACTGCACAATATAGTACAATAAGGGATTAAAGCATCTGTGCGCTTGTGTGTGTGTATTACATTTCATTAAATGTCACACTTGATGGAAAGCTGCCAAATAAAAATCTGAATTACACACACACACACACACACACACACAAGAGTGAGGGGGAGAGAACGGGGTGAAATTACACTAATGAGATTTCATGTTCCTTCTTCAGAGAAACAAAGGAGTTTAAAGTGGGTATCTTGCATTTGTTTTTATCGATTCATTTATTCCTTTATTTCTCTACTCCCTCACTTTGTCAAACACCCATGCGTTCCATCCGGTAAGGCTCTGATGATGTTGATGAATTATATTACCGACTTGGTTCACAGTAGTTGGATGGTAGACAAACACATACACCTAAATAACATGGTCAAAATGCACAACACAGATAAGAACACAGACTCTATGCACTCTACATAAGAAAGAACTCTGGTCCAATTCAGATATTTTCACAAAATTTGAAACAGATCATCCATAAATTCTCATCAGACTTGGTACCTGGTGGATGGTGAAAGCATTGAGCTAGAATCAAGGAGAAACAAATTAAAGACCAGAGAGAGCCACAGTCTGTCAGATGCTGTCGTGTGTAGCTTTAAAACATCAGGTTGCCTTTCGGAAAACTTCTTTGAAGAAACGGGAATGTGAGTCTGGAAATTTAGGTATATGGGATAAAGTCAGTCAAGGAAATGTTTACGTTTGTTCTATTTCACCACATTCACCAAAGTATCAGGCAATAATTAACATGGAGCATTACCTGCTGTAATTATTTATGACACCAAGAACATGAACAATAATGATGTTTTTAGCCCACAATTGTCCAAAGTGCCTTTAAACAGCACACAACACTGCATTTTACTTTCAGGTCTACCTCCTCTGTTCCTTCTCCAATCCAAATCCCAACCACAAGGGGTGGTAGTAGCCTAGTGGGTAACACACTTGCTTATGAACCAGAAGACCCACGTTCAAACCCCACTTACTACCATTGTGTCCCTGAGCAAGACACTTAACCCTGAGTTGCTCCAGAGGGACTGTCCCTGTAACTACTGATTGTAAGTCGCTAAATGCTGTAAATGTAAATGTAAACCAACAACTGACAAATGAATGAACAGATATGATTACTGTAATAAAATAAACTGTCTGAGCCAGAGTTAGAGTGCACACTAGCAGACAGTGCAGGAAGGGAGGACACAGAGGACAATGAGGAACTGGAAGTGGATGCAGCAGCGAGGAGGGATGCGGCCCAGAGGCGTTTTAGACTCTGCAGAGAGACTGGAGTTGAGGAGGAATGGGAGCAGGAGGTGGAAAACGTTGATCGACGTGGAGAAGTAGAGGACAACGCAGCAGGGGCAACGGTGACACAGGGCTGGGTTTAATGGGACAAGCTGAACAAAAAAGCAGCAGGCTTAATCAGGGTCTGGCAGCGTGGGGTCGTTCATGGTGTCAGTGGGTTTGGTGACAGTGTTGTCAGGAAAACAGGTCGGCAACATTTGTTTCAGGATAAGGGTAGGCTGTTCCAGAGTCATGGTCAAAACTGGGCAAGGGTCAAAATTCAAGGCAGTCATAATAATGCTACCGTCAATGTAGAGAAAAAAACAGCAAAGAGTGGGCAACACCCAAGATGGCCCCTCGGTTATTATACTGGATGATGTTTCCGGGTACCCCCTGTTGGTTTGACGGTGGGACGATGGCGGCCGTGACTTAGACATACTTTAATCCCAATTAAAGCAGCTTCAGATGATAAGGAAGTGGAATAAGACCAGCAGCATCACTCATAACAAAACATGGTGTTCTTTTTGAGACATTTTTTAAAAATCTTACTCAATTTACCCAAAGGCGTTACCTCAAGTGACGAGGATGTCCAAATTCTGCTGATAAAATGATGATGATTTAAGCTATTAACAGAAAGAACAGAAAATTCCCAGACACAGTTAATCTATTACAGAGTGAACTCCCTTTATGTCAGAACAAAATTTTGTGTCTGCAGGCTACCTTGACACATGTAGCTTTCAATGTGTGTGTGTGTGTGTGTGTGTGTGTGTGTGTGTGTGTGTGAGAGAGAGAGAGACTGATTTAATAGCAAACTGTGTGTCTTTGCAGACCATTGGTCTGCATGTGTTAGGAGGCATGTGCATTTTAAAAACTGGACTTGACAGATAGGCTGTCCACGTAAAGGCTAACGCGCAAAGTGACATTTAGCTGCCATGGCGTGATGGCCCCGGCCAGCACAGGAGTCCACCCTCCACCTGACAAGCTGAGACACGGACCACACACACAGTCACACACAGACAACAGACAGTTTGACACAGTTAAATCTATATGCCGACCCGTATAAACACAAATGCACACATCCTTTAGCACCCACATCAGGACATAAATGTACATATTACACATGCATAGCCAACAACACAAAGGGTGAATGGTAATAAATGCATTATAATGCATGCATCAGTGTTTACTCATATTAATGAGAATGTGTGTGTGTGCTCCCAGCTGTAAACTAATGAATACTGCCCCCCTCCCTCTCCTGGCCTGTGTGTGATTGAGCGGCAGCATTGACAAGCTGTCCTGTACCTCAGTGCCTCGCTAATGAACGAGAGAAGGACGTGACCCCAGACCAGGCAGCCCTGCCCGGTACACACACACACACACACAAATTACTGACCATTAAACAAGCGTTTAAAAAACACTCTAACAGCCGCCGTAAAACCGTCAGCGCCTCGACCAGCATGCGGGGATATATGTGCACTGATCCCAGAGGACAGCAGCGAGTAAGCAAGGGAGAACTGGGGAGAAAGATGCTGAGCCGGAGAGGCAGGAAGAAAGTTAAAGGAGGAGGAGATGGAGTGAAAAGAATAGCGCCGTAATTCCATTACTGTCTCCTTACTGAACTCATCCAGCCGATTGCTGCAGAAAGATTCAATTGCACTAAATTATTTGTTGATTTCTCTCCCTCCATTCTCTCTCTCACTCCATTGCTCTATTTTCAGCATTAGTACAGCAGAGATTTGTCTTTTGAGGGAATATAATCAAATTGCGCTACTGCCCAGGGCAGAGGGTGTGTGTATGTGTGGTTTGGGCAGCCTCTTTTTATCAAAGTGTACATAATTCAAAAAGCAAAATACAGACACATTTAAGGATTCAGCTCATTATTATTGATTATAAAGTTGCCCACATTTTTGCAACTTTAACAGAAGCAAAGAAGCACACATTTATCATTCCGCTAATAAAAATGCTCAAATCAGTTTACTATTCAGCCAGGAGGTGCACACACACACAGACATACACAGAATGGTTATCTGTTCTAACACTGACGGTCAGCTGGCAAGTCATGGATGTTATCGATCTTATGTCTGGCTGTCTGGCCATCTGGTGTTGGAAATAACAGTTCACAATGGAAATAACAGTTTAGTTCACATGCAGGAAGTCAGAAAATAAATCAATATATTTTTTATTTTATCAAGCATAGTATTGACAAATTAATGACTTTTTTTCTCCAAATGAAACTTTCAAAATAAGCTAATTGTCAAAAAATGGTTCATGTTACATGTCACAAGTTCCTGGTGCTGGCAGTTGAACATAGGGGGTTTCAGAACCAAATTGTCTGTACCTTTGCCAAAAATCTGTCAAAATCTCCCATTGTTAGAGCCCCAAACAAGGTGTGCAACATTTACTGTAAAAGAGAAAACAAAAATTTACACCTACTTGTGAATAGGTAGGCAGCTAAAAGTTCACATTTTGATCAATCAGATCCCAGTTTAAGTCTTAGTCTGCCAGATGCTAATTGCACTCATCCTGGGATTCTTCTCCCTCATTCACAGTGTGATGATGACTGTAGCCATTAGCCAGGAGGTTGTGTCAACTCTGAGTGTTTTGTCCATTACCAGCAGAAGTGGCCATTCACTACTTACTCCCTCCTGGCTGCCAGCTCATCTCTTCCCTCCTGCTCCATATCCAGCGGGAGGCTCTTTCTGCTGCCTCTCCCAATCTTTTCGCACCTTCTCCACTTGTCCCAATGATAGCTTCTAGACTTCTAGCTCTCAAATTCCTCCTCATATTCCTCTTCCCATAGGACAGTAAGCTGCAAAAAAATAAGCTTTCCACTGGGTTTCTACTGGGCAGAAAAAAACTGCATCAGTTCTTAAGGTGGTGTGGATGACATTTGGGAACCAGTGGTGGAAGTAGTAGCCTAGCAGGTAAGGAAGCGAACTCATAGCCAAAGAGTTGCAGTTTCAAATCCTTAACCGCCAAGGTGCCACTGAGGCGGAGCCATTACCGGTGCCATTATCGGAGCTGCATCGCTGCAATCCGGACAAGATGGCGCCGTCAGGGGATGTCCAAACATGGAACCTCGGATACCACCAGACATGGAACTGTGAGATAGATGCCCTCCCGACCAACCACGGCTCCCTGGATCTCAGCAGGGCGTCGATTGGCTGCGTCCAAATATGGTCAGGTCATTCTGTCACGATGGGCTGGACATGGCGATGAAGGAGGACGCATACGGGTCCTAGTGATAGTAGCCTAGTGGGTAACACACTCGCCTGTGAACCAGAAGACCCGGGTTCGAATCCCACTTACTACCATTGTGTCCCTGAGCAAGACACTTAACCCTAAGTTGCTCCAGGGAGACTGTCCCTGTAACTACTGATTGTAAGTCGCTCTGGATAAGGGCGTCTGATAAATGCTGTAAATGTAAATGTAAATGTAAATACGCACAATGTCACAGGACAGGGGTTTAATACAGAATGCACGCGACCAGGGAACATCACCAAACAATGACCTGACGGCGAACAGACACGAACAGGATAGTTTTATACAATGAAACACAAGTGATAACAATCAGGGAACATTACACATGATGAACACGAAACTCCGGTCCAAACTCCGGACCTGGAGTAACCCCTGCCAGACCGGATCGTGACACTTTTGTTAATGTTAGCTTTCCAAATAATCAAGCAATAATCTCCATGATTTCCTTTTTTATCCTTGATTGATTTTTCTTAGATGTCGTTAAGCCTTATCATATACCTGATTATTGTAAATAATATTAAAAACAAGGATGCCATCAACTGCCATTATGAGAGATATTTAGTATTGTGTGCTGGCATTCACTGAACACTGAAAAAAATCACATCCAGTTACTTTTAAAAAATCTTTAAAATTAAATGAATTCTGCAAATTCATAAGTTTAAATTGTGCGTTTAGGATTCATGAAATTAATTTTGTCTTTGCTTCTCCAGCATACAAGGCAAAAGAAGAGGGCAACACCAGAGGACATATGCCACCACATGATGCTGGTGAGCCAGATGCAGTAAGGATTCATGGTGACCTCCTCTCCACAATAGTCATATTCTGCCGGGTGAAGTATCTCTCAAGAATGAGAAACCCTTTGCTATGGGCACTCTCAAAGGCCATCTGCTAGGATGTCCCAGTAGAGGCAATGCCAACTTCACTGGAGATCTGAGTGCTGGTTTATGAGCTTTAATATACTCTTGCTGGGTCATAGTTTCAGAAGCCCATCCCCTGACTAATCAGTCTATTTCCTTATGTCATGATGTCACAGAAATCCAGACATAGCAAGGCACATACCATTGTTTAGCTTAGAATATTAACAGCAGTAAAGTTAATTGGTAGTAGGGTGGTAGTAGCCTAGTGGATAACACACTCGCCTATGAACCAGAAGACCCAGGTTCAAATCCCACTTACTACCATTGTGTCCCTGAGCAAGACACTTAACCCTAAGGTGCTCCAGGGGAGGACTGTCCCCTGTAACTACTGATTGTAAGTCGCTCTGGAAAAGGGCGTCTGATAAATGCCGTAAATGAATAGGAAGACAAAATGCGGGCTAAATGCATTTCACACCTGATGCTAGAGAGAGAGAAACAAAGGGTGCAGCAAAAAGGAACAGAGTTTATTTGTTCAAAGGACAGGTGAAAAAACAAGGAGAACCACACCAAGTGCTGAAAATGAGGAAGAAGAGAAGAAGAGTTCTTTCTCTGTCTTTGGCCTGTGAAGGTAGAATATCTGTCTGTGACTGTCACTGTCCTACCCTTCCTGTGCCGTGAGAGGTCATCCTGGTTGGTTCAAGGATTCCACGTGCCCTATACACTCTCCTGGACGACACACAGAGACCTTAGCACTTTACAGCACTTACCAGTATGCTGAGGTTGGACACACAGGACATTCCGGGGACCTCAGGATTCATGTTGGATATCCTCTCTGTAGACTCCGGATAACACAGGGCGTATATAGGGGGGCGGATAAGACACAACAAGCTGCATCTGATGCTCGTTACACTGGGGAGGATCACTATTTGTGCCGATGAGACCTGGGAGACCACGAACCCACAACCCGGAAGTGGCAGAGAGGTATCACCAAGCACACACTACAGGATTCGAACATAACACGACATGACACACAAACATAGACACAGATCCTAATACTCAGATACTCGTGGGGGAGGGGGGCGGTAGTGGTTAGGGTCAGGGTTAGGTCTTGTTCTTTTTAAGACGGCACCGACATTTTGGATGCAATCAAAAGCAAGCAGAGTCTATCAGCAATCATACAGTCACAACCCACACACATGTACCCTTGCAGAGACTTTATTTAATTAGCTTTGTAGGATTAGCACTAGCATTACTCACACACACACAAATGAAAACCATTAATGACTATTTTTAGGCACTGAATTCAGGAAACTCGTATAAATAACAAAATGAGATTAACAATCTTCTTCTTTAACAAAATGTGCATATTTAATGGACAATTTATTTTTCATGACAATTTACATGCCAAACCAATTAGTAATAAATTAGAGCCCTGTGATAAATTCTTTTGTTGTCAACCACAGGGAATAGTGCAATTACACATTAGTAATTCATGAGATAATTAAGTCCGTAGGTGCTCATGGGTCAGCTGAGTGCAGTTGCTCATGATGGCCTCTCTGAAATACTGTCTTGGTATTTTTATCCAGAAATAATTGCAAGTGTATTCCTTCCATGCAGACATTATGAATGTCCTCAGAGATTGTTTTTTGTAAATAGTGCAGCACTACTGAGACAAACGTGGTCAAGTCCTCTTTAATGGGGCAGGAAAGCTCTGATTATTCCTGAGATAAGGAAATGAAGGCTCCATAACCAACACTGGTTCCCATAACCACAAAGCCATTTAGTACATATTATACAGAGTGACCATTCAGACATACAGTATGGCCAACACAGCTGCTTAAAAGAAAAATGGTCATGCAGAAACAGGATCAGGATCAAACTACTAACTAACCATGAGCTGCACGAGCAAGGACTGAGGACTGTGGTGACATGAACACCTGACAAAGTGCTACTGAATTTTCTCCAAAGAGCTCGTTGCAAAGGCTGGTTTTACTGATGCTGAGCAGGGTTGACCTGCAATGTGGTCTGCTCATGAGAATCGATTGTTAATTGAACAAGTTCTTGATTGTTCTTATTAACTGTGCAGATAACATAATAATATAAACCAGAAAAATATACAATTTTTGCAGAATATATGATGTGGCTCCAATAATGGAAAGGTCTACTTGAAGGAAGAAGGTGAAGAAATGTCAGTGTAAGTCCATGCTGAGATGCCCCTTCAGGTGAATGTCGCTGGTGTATAAGAGAAGAAGGTGAACGGATCCATGTGATGGGATGCAGAAGGATCAAAGAAGTGAACGAAGTATTGAGCCGTGTGGCAATTCTCTTGTGGCATGCTGTTGGGTAGCGGTACCTGAATCAGTGCAACAGGAAGGATTTGGTTCACCAAAGCACTGAAGCAGACTCATCACTTGCCAAATGCACAGTTTCTCTTGAGGGCTGACTGGTGAAGCTGTCTTGTTAGAGGAAATGGAGAGAGTGGGTCGAGGATGCCACAACACTGTGCAGGTGGAGATAGAGAGAAATAACACTGATCTGCAAGAGGCATGGCTCAAGACAAGGTCCAATTGAAAATGGCAGAATACACACCACATTGTTCTTGGAGACTATAAGGTAATCAGGTGCCCATTATTCTAATGGGTAAGTCAGCAGCAACGTCTGGTACTTCCTGAGCTCAGATGGCTTAAAGCAAAGGGGAGAAGGCTGCACTTTTCTGAAAAGTGGACAGATTATGTTGAAGCAAGAGGTCAGTGCCATTGTTAACCTGGAGTGCAGAGAGCTTTCTGTTCTTTTCACAAGCTAATCAGGTCATTAGTTGTCCCTGAAAAAGAATCCAGCTCTTCAAATACAGCGCGGGTTTAGCAGTATTAGAAAGAGAGAAAAGGTTAGTTCATCTGCATTAAACACATATTCTGATCGATCATCTTTTGTTCAGATGTGTTAAAATGGTTTAAGGTTTTAGATATAAGGAAAAAGTATTTGCCATGATGCTGATCATGTATGCATTTCAAAATCAAGACATTATACTAAGAATATACTTACCCCTGTACTTAACAGAAAGGATAACAAACATTACATATCAATAGGAATATGTTCGTTGTAATTTTGAAAAGATCACATGCAAATAAGATAAGGCTGCTTCAAGTTAGGTACTCTCTTTCAAGCTAAACTATCATGTTTCATTTATGTTCTGTTACTCATACTGTATGAGTGTGAACATGCCTCAATCAACCTCAATACAACCTTTTGTGTCATGTCAATCAGACCAAACCAGAGAAACCAAGATATCTTGACCTTCATTGCACAAATGCTGAACAGATCTAATGCAATGGACTCATGTGAAAGCATTCATTTATGAACAAGCCATTCAAATGGTCAGTCTTCCTTGCAGATATGAGTATGTGAGTTTACAGATGTAAGCATTATTTTAAATTGGTTATTTCAATCATGTTTCATAAGTGGTAGAAATGTTCCTCCTCCAACTCTCTCAAACCCAATAACAATAAAACCAAGCACCTGATAGTGGCCCCACAGATGCCAATGCAGACCTCGATGATCATTCAACTGCACTGGCTTCCTGTTAAATTCTGGATTTCCTACAATATCATCCTCCTAACAAACCAAAGACTTTGACTTTTTATTTGTATCTATTTACAGTGGTCTTGGGTTTCTTAAACTAATTATAAGATTCTGAACAAATTCGTGAATCTCAGGTATTTGAGAAAATCAAATTTTATGAAAAGGGATACCTCAAACAGCTCTTGTTTTCAGTCAAGAAACTTTCTCCCTACTTTTAAATAGGGAAGTGAGGCCCAGAATCTTCTGCCTGCACTCAGACAAGCTCTTAGCTGGACCTTTGCAACGACGAGATTATGCTGCATTGATGCCTTATCTTACCCGTGCAGCGCATTGCAGTTGAAGGGCCATTTCATCTTCAGCCTCCATTCATGTATGTCATTGAGGCAACGACAAAGCAGTTATCAAAGGTATCAATAATAAATGCATATTGATGGAAACCACATCTTTTATGCACACCATTTTCATGACCTGTTTTGAGCTGGCATGCTATGTGATTTTGGGGATGGATGTGATGTCATTGTGTGGTTTGCATCTAAGGATGTAAGGCATTTCTGGTTTGGGGTGATGCTGTTGTGCTTTGTCTTTGTTTGTTCTTAGCTTCATCTGGTTTATCCACAGAAATGACTAGCTAAAGCCAGTGCACGTTTCTTAGGCTTGAGAAGAGGATATTCTACCCAAGCCCTTCTACATCTGGCACCAAACATACAAAAATGCATAAACACTGTCCCATGACTGTCAGAAGAGGTGAAAGTGGCAAGAAAGAATGATTCTGTTGATCAGTATGGTTCAATAATTATGGCTATACCATAAGCCAAAATAAGACTATGATTTGTACGTCCCTTCCTTATTTTCTCTCCACTTCTCTTGCCTTTTCCTTATCTTTCCTCACCCTCTGAATCTCTTATATCTCTTTGTGATCTTTCAAGCATATGCAAAGCTTTGGGGAGAAAAAGGGAATAAAACTGGATTTGCCATTCATTTCCTTTTGGTTTGATTCTCTGAACCAGATGTGTCCTTTATATTTGTGCCATTCCTTTTTTAATAATGTCCATATTACTGCTGCATATCCAAGAGTAAGGCCCCTTAAACAGATCTAACACAGAGAAAAAAAATCTGTCTCCAGTCTTGAAAATATAAGGACACTGAGGACTACTATCAAACACGTGAGAAGTGGGTCGGCAATGGTCAACCAGGACTTGTCAGGGCTGAGTATGCAACCTTCGCCCATCCACTGACACACAAAATGATGCAGAACACAGAGAATGCAAAACTCTGGTCTAGAAAACTGGAAATGCCGGGAAATGTCAGGATTATGACAGTCTCTGTCACGGAGTCGCGGTGGACAGATGGACACACTCGCATGGTGTATCACAAACGGGGGTTTATTACAGAAAACATGAGCATGCACCAAAAAAAGACATACAGGTTAAGGACCTGACCATGACAAAGCACAAAAGACAAACATTTATACATGTTATACGGTCAGGGTGATTTGGAACAAACAGAATAAAACTCTATGCCGAATCGAGGAGAGAGAGTGCCCCCTCCAGAGTCAGTTCCTGAGAGTATCACTATGCAAATAGTAGTCAGTGAAAAACCAGCCAGGTTTTTAAACATGTATTTCTCTACATGTTGAAATAAATATACAATCAATAGAGCATCAGGTCCTACACCGACCAAAACCCTGAGATGTATTTGTATTGCCTTGTGTTTTATGTTGGAGAAGTGATGCTGAGAACGATTGCAATTAAGTGAAGGAATGTATGCAAGGCTAGTTTTAATATTAATAAGTATGACCTAAGTAACCCACTGTATTAATACACACACTGTTGCATAATTAGTTTGTTGGGTTGAGTAATTCCATAAAGCAAAGAGCTGCAATCACTCACATAAGCAACAGACAGACAACAGACAAGGGGTGAGGACAATCGGGAATACACAGAATCATAAGGACAAGAGGAGGCAATCAGGACTGAAAAGACCAGACAAGAACAAGAAGAGAATATGTGCCTGAATATGTGCTTCGTGGGTGCAGGGCCAGGGGTGCATGGGTTATTTCATGAAACCCGGCAGAGCCGTGTCAATACATCAAAAGTCAACACATTTATCTGCTGCATTTTTATTTTGGTCATGTAAAGATTTGTAAATATCAAAACACTATGCATATAAAACCCTGCTTGGAACCCTTGTTCCTGGTCATTCAGAACAGAAGTCTAATCCAGACCAGGAATGCTGGAGCCAATCTCAGTAGTTTTAGGAGCCCATCACAGCACAACTCACATGCGCAGCAGGAGCGGTTCAGCACGACTGACTAACCCGACCTGCATGTGTTGGAAGGACCTGAAACCCCTGGAGAAAACCCATGTAAACAGGTGGAGAACATGCTCACAGCCAGAACCCAAATCAAGATCTGAAAGCGCTACTCACACCCTGCCATCTCACTGCTCTCCATGCCTCAGTTGCGCCCCCTGAAACAGCACGTGTACCCAACATAATTGAAAACTGAATGAGGCAAATATCAGGGTACGTAATTGCATTAATTACATTTATTATTAAACAAATCTCTCCTAACCTGTCTCCCAAGCCATTGCCCAAGTCACGTTAACTCATCTGTCAATTTCACAGGGATCTAAGTGAAATCAAATTAAATTCTAATCTGAACCACAGCAGCAGCGTGACAGCATTGATCTGGGGTTGGTCGAATGACGGTCGAAGGCTGCCCCGGGAGCAATATTGAAAGGTTTGTAGTGATATCGCCTTCCCCGACAGTTCAACACTAATCTCCCCGTAATAAAAAGAATTTGGTGCCGTGATGAATGCACTCTACTCTAGTGTATTTTCATCAGTATAATCTCCGCAATCTGTGTGATTAACCTCTAATAAACACAGCCCTGATCAACGACCCAGGTTTCCCATGTGCACGACTGCCTCTGCTCTCTCTAAGACAGTGGTTCCCAATCTTTTTTCTCGGAAGCCCGAGACAAAGGCAGGGCCCCCCAACTCCAATTCCTTCCAAAATACACCCATAAAAAATTTTAATGATTAATTGCAAACATTTATTTGAAAAAAAAAAGAGCCGTTGTAGGTTTTTGTCTACATAAGAGCTGTAATCGTCCCAGCCTGAGCCAATTGTTATGCAGTGTGGCACATTTAAATAAGTGGCAGTCACGAAATCTGCGTTTTTACTGCGCCATTTCCATACAGCCAAAAATAAAAAAAAATTATTATTTTTCCACACAGCCATGACCCTGTGAGCTCTTGCAATGTTCAGCTTTTTAAAAGGCCATCTTACTTTGTGTTAAAACACATCGGTGGCCAAGAATTGCAAGTCAACTGAACATTTAAATGAAATACTAACATTTAATATAACATATTTACAACATGTAAAACACTTTTAATGATCACTGAAATAAATTTACAAGCAGCAAATCATATGGAAAGGATAGGTACTATAGACCGGAAGTTCATGTTACCTGACAGAGCAAAGCCAGACTAAAATGATATAAATTGAATACAAACCCGACCTGACCTGTCCCAACCCGGGCCAAGATTAGTTTATATAGCATACAGAATTCAATTTGTTTTTATTATCTTGTGGGTAATAACTAATAAAAATGTAATGTATACAAATCTAATTTTGGTAACCTCAGCGCAGATACAATTCTGTGCCCCACCCCCACAATCTCTAATGCCCCCCGGGGGGCATAGACACCAGGTTTGGAACCACTGCACCAAGCTACAATGTGTATGGCAGAAAGTGTCTGGCCTCAAGCTGCTTCAGTGGTTCAGTGGTGAAGGTGTAGTGTGAGTCCTTAAAGTGGAACAATCATTTTTGACCTTTTTAAGAAGAAAAGACTGCTTCTGTAAGTAAAAAAATGAAAGGAAATGTGATAGAATAATTCTGAAAAAGAACGCAGAAAAGCCTGTACCGCTGGTGCCGAAGGAGTTTCTTTTTATCCGGGGGAACTTAAGTCCCATGAACCCTACTGTTACATCCTCGCACAGCCCAGGATCCCATTAAAGTGTTTATTTTTATTATATCCCCAGCAGGGGAAGTTTTACAAAACACTGTAGATTCAGGAGTACATGCTCTAAAGTTATTTATGTTATATTTAGTTGACTTGTGAATACAAATCCTGTGAAATTGTATTGTTTTATGTTGTATTTTGTATCAATATTACTGTATATATAACTGCATGGTCATGACTTCATGACAAAATTGTGTATATATTAAAAAAAATTGCCAGACCCCAAACAAGGGTCAAAAAATTAGTGCATGCCAGAAATGGGACAAAGAAGGGCAACCGTTATGCCAGTGACATGGTCATGTGAGCCCAAGACATTGAAGCAAGTGGGGAGTGAAGGCTAACCAGTCTGCTCTGATGCCACCAAAGAACCTTTTGAAAGCATTAACAATTGTGATGATAGAAGCGTGTCAGAGCTCAGCACAGCTTGCTGTGTACAGGGCTGGTTTGCTACTGACCCCAGTTCACCACTGACAATAGGCCACCTATAATATGTTAGTATTGGAGCAATGGAAGAAATGGAAGAAGATGTCCTCGTTCTATGAATCATGTTTTTTTGTTGTATGCTGTGTGAATGGCTGTGTGTGCATCCTTTACCGGAAGAAGAAACCTTGGGTCCCATGTGGGTGCTGCTTCAACACGTCCCACCTACCTAAACATTGCTGCTAACCAAGTGCACCCCTTCAAGGCAAAGGTTGCCCTGGAATAGTTTAAGGGACATGAAATATGATCGACTTTGCCGTCATACTCTTACAGAATATTTTTATTACAGAACATCAATATGGTATACGTGTCATAATGTTTTTTCCATTGTCGATTATTTGCCTTGCCAAATGTTACCAGAATGAGGAGTTCACTTCACCGTCAGAAAACCCACGCTGTCCAGGTCAGGGCTCACAAATATTAATATTTTATATTGATCGCTTTAAACAGACACTCCGCTCAAGACAAACATACATTCAAATTTATACAAGAGGTCAGAAAAGCGATGTAAAAACAAGCAAAAAAAATCAATATAGAATCACATCTGGTTGAGTCCAACCAGTGACACATTTGATCCCCTGTCCGGAGTAGAGAAACACACTGTACGGCTCCCTGCGTTTCGGGATCCGTGCGAAGAAACGCAAACAGGAGGTCAGGGCATTGAGGCGTTAGCTTGGAAGCCCACCGCGAAGGGTCTAATTGAGCGACTCGCTAATTGAGTGTCTCTCATCTGACAGACAGTGCCAGAGGAGGTGACGGAATAAAAGACTTTACCAGCGTGGTGAAGGCCAGAACAACTGTTGAAGCACAATCTAGTTTTCTTTCATTACGCCGTTCCTGTTTTGCACGTCTATGCCTGAGAGTGGTCTGTAAGTGCGTTTCTATTTTCAGCACCAAGCTACTCTGATCCTTCTCTCTCGTGCTGTATTTACAGTTATTCACTTATTTAAAACCACATATGGTGAGATACATGCAATAGCACTTTGGCAAGTTTGACTAGGAATTGCGCAGACCGCATCCCAATCAAATAAATATCTCAAATTCATGAGAAAAAAGAACAAAGATTGCAGACAAGAGGTCTTTTGTCGATTCCTAGTCATTTCTAGGAATATAACTGGTTCAACAAAGTTGCATATAATAAGCATGATATTTACACGTGTAAAATTCCAGGCTGTAGTCCATCTGCTCCAGTATCCTGTCTTGCTCCCAGTCAGTTTGTGACCAAAGAACCACTGTTGACAAGTTGCTATTATTGTGTGGACCGACTCTCAATACAGCAGTGACAGTGATGGGGGAGTGGGAGTTTGGTGTTGTTGGTAGGGGTAGGTGTGTATCAGAATTTTCACTATTGGGAAGCAGAGGGTTTCTTTGCCTGTGGTAAGAAATACTGACCCTGATGAAGGCCTGAAATATCATATAGGGCACTGTGATTGGCAGCTCTCACTCAGGATACCTCTGGATGATTTAAACATGTGGCCGTCATTATGTCACATGCACATACATCAAAAATTTTATTTTTTCCTTTTATTTTTTGTAAATACTGACATTAAACTAGCAAAGTAACCCTGATCTAAACACCAGATTAAAACTAGTCCACATGAAAATCAGGACGTTGGTGTTGTACTTTCAAAATTCATCTTAGAATCCTTTTTAATAAAGTGCTGATGACTCATTCTTTTGTATTTATTTTACTCCATTTCCAATAAATAATATTTATATCATATTTAGCTAATTTCTTTCTGTCTTCCACTGAATAATTTTACAACGAACACTCTCAAACTGCACATCACTTTAATAACCAACCAGCAATTGCCATACCTATATTTGCTACACTTCAGTTTCAGTCGGATACCGTGACATTCCTTGGCATTTACATACTCTATAAAGCAGGCGGTTATTTACTATAAAATTAAAGTCTCAAACCACCAGAAAGAGGTAAAAGACAGAATAAGCTGAACAACACTGGCTGGTTGCACTTTTTCTCTCCCCACTTGCCTGACGCGTCTTCTTATGAAATGCAGTGCACTGCTGCCACCTGGTGTTGTACATTTCCTGAAGAAGGATTACACAAGCGCTGTTCCTTCTAGTCTATCCATTGTCTAAGCCCGTTTATCCATGTTGCAGGGAGCTGGATTCTATCCCAGCAGCTCAAGAGCCGATGGCTTGTCAATCACAGTATGCACACACACACGTAGACAAGGAGACCAGCAACACAAAATGATGTGCAATTGCAAAAAACTTTCAATTTTTGGAACATGAGAGATGGTGATCAGGCTCACCACTATGGCACTACTACCTCACACCTGGTGTTTAATTCATTTATTTAAAAAAAAAATGATAGCGCTAATACGGTCTGCACACAAATGCACGTGAAGGAAGCAGCGTGCACATTCCTGTCTCGGAAATTTGTGCCTCCGCATGTGGTGAGCAATACAGGTCTAACTACAGACGCACATTCCTTCATACAAACATTTCCTCTCGGAGCAGTGGAGACAGCAGGCAGAGATTCCATTTGATCGTGTGAAACCAATCAGTCTGCCAGGCTCATGCTCAGCTGCGTGTGCGTGCCCACACACACACAGACACATGCACACACACACACCTCATGCGCTCGTGCTCGGTCTTCCAGACACCCACGGTAATTGCCGGCAGAGTGAATAGGCCTTATTAGAGAGCTTGGTTTCTTAATTGCCTGCTGGAAGTATCCGGATCAATGGCGGGCTTATTAAAGCGGACCCCACTGCTGCTGCAGAACCCTGCCACACCCCCATCCCGTCCGGGCACCAAAACAGTGCTTTGAACGCTGCTCATTAATGACATGCAGTCACAGTTTTCTTCACCTCTGCCTCCTTCTCCCTCCTCTGCTTTGTCTTCCTCTGTCGATCACCTTCTCCGTTCTCTCTCCTCGTGCTTGTAATAGATGAAGACCACTACTCAAGTTTTAATTAGTCATTTTAAATGTGTTACTTTAGGCAATTAAAAAAAAAAAAAAACAGTTCTGGCTTTTGACCTTGTTGTAGTAAGTCAGATAAGACTGTGGGTTTTAGAGAGTTGCGAGAGAATCTTTCCTTTCCCATGACTCCATAAACCAATATGTGAATATTGTTGTGCAAAATAAAAATCTTGAAGGAGAAAAACAAACTACCCATTTGGTAGGTGTGTACTTATATCTGTCACCCAGAACATGATCTTTAACAATTAACAAATGGGACAAATTAACAAACTAGTCGAATCCTCATCCAGAATAATTAAAAAAAAAATAATCATAAAAATCACGTGGTTTATCTGGCCAACAATCCCCAGGCTGGCAGGTGTGGATTTAAACCAAGGAATGTGCACGCAGTGCCGGTCAAGTATAATTGCCGCTATCAATTTTACAAGATGGCTAGATTTTCAATAAAACATTATCAAATGATGTTGTGCTCTACTGACACTGACATGTCAGCACTAACATTTTGACACCTGTCATACCGAACTCCTACTTAGGAGTATATACTGACTGCTCATGGAGTATTAAAAACTAAAACATAGCATTAAAGTTCAAACACAAATCAGAGGAACTGTCTCCTCCAGTTTCAGTCATTTTTGCCTCCGATGACTCCCGTTCATCATTTAAACTTTCTGAGTTAAGCAAATGATCGGAGCTGGAGAGGTTTCAGCGAGTGCTGTTTTAAATTTCAGATCTGAGCGTGTCTCACTTCCCTGTCTCATGTCTCACTAATGAGATTCGATGTCTCATTAAAACACACATCCCAAAACAGAGTGCACACATGAGCAGGCACACACACACACACACACACTACTGTTCAAAAGTTTAGGGTCATTTAAAAAATGTTCTTGTTTATCCATAAAAAATGGGTTTAAATGGGTTTCAAATAGTAACTATCGGCGTCATTGAAATAATTATGTCGATCAGCTCAGCTAGAGACGCTGCCTTGCACTAGAGTTTGGCCAATTCTTCTACTTCTTTAATTAGTGCAACTGTGTCTACTAAAATATTTCAAAAGGTTTTTGTAATAATCATTTAAAAAATGTGTACACCATGTCAAATGATTTCCAAAACGTCCGCCACCTTTAACGTGACTGTCACTGGCCGAGTTCGGAGATGCATTTGCAGGCATGCTTGGAGCAAGGGGACAAGTGGTCGTACGGGGAGTAGACACTGGACGAGCTGGGGAGGAGGACCGGAGGCGTTTGGTCAGGGAGAGGGAGGCCGGAGGTGAGTTTGGCCGGGAGTGTAGCCGTGGACGTGCTGCAGCGCGGCGGGAACTCGGCTCCGTGGGGGGTAGCGGTGCTGGAGGCGGGGGAAGGAGGCTAATCTGGAGGGCGTCGGGGGTGGCAGGAAGGTGGGTGATATGGGAGATCGTCTTGGCAAAAGGGCCAGGCAAACTGAATGTCAATGGCAGGCAAGGGTCGTGGTCATGATGTAGAATCCGTCCGGAGATCGTCGTCACGAAGGGGGCAGGCAAGGCTCGAGGTCAGGGACAGGGACAGGGACAATCAGCTGGGCGTGGGTAAATAAGGCTAGCGTCTCTGGGAATAAATTCAACTCAAAGAGCGGGAAGCGTCTCCTCGGGGTCACTTATATACTCTCATTTCCACTTCCGGGTCGCCGTCTCCCTGGCTGGTCTGGTGCTCTCTGGTGGGCTGGAGGCGTATTGGCTGTGACAGTGGCCTATAACCTGTATAATTCAACTGAAAAACAAATAAATCTGGTTGACAAGAAATACAAAAAAAACACAATACAATTACTGGCTGCATGAGTGTGTGCTTATACTGGGTGCCCATTGATATGTGGATTTTCACAGCCCTTCAATGCATAATTGACCAATTAAAGCAACTGATTGGAAACACAGTCTCCTCATCAGCCTTTTGTTCGTGTTGTGATCAGTAGCTAAATGAGCAATTACTCTAGATACCGGGTCCAGACTTGTCCCTGCTGGGACGCCACACAGTCATGAGGCCTTCTGCATCCGATCAGGTAACAGCTGCTCTGTGCATCCCAGAGGTGGTGTTAAAGTGCTTCGATCAATGCGTGTGCTTCCCCACAGTACCAAGTCTCCAGTGCGGTGAGCCATTAGCTTTACTCATTTACTTACATAGCATTTATCTCACACTCTTAAGTGTCATATTTAGGCTAATTGACTACATATTTGGTGCATCTTGGCTTGGTGTCACGGCTGTGTCTGTATCATCTGAATTTGAAATTCACTGGTTGCTTTTGCTAATCCTACAATCCATGTCTGCGTAATCTGCGTAATGCCATTGTATTAAATCACACAAAAAAAACACATTTACAAAAAATGATTATTAAATGGCCTCACACGTCTTAATTCTTGAGTTCAAGTCTCCCCGTGCTGGTGCAGGTTTCTTCTGGGTTGTCCAGTTTCCTCAAGTATTCTTATTCAGGACATACAAAATAATTTCATCTCCCCCTCTCTTTCTCTTCTCCCTCTTTACTCTTTCTTCTCATTTTTATTTTCTCTGTAACCTTGGTACCTTTTTACATTCAATATTCACATGTAACTACAATAATTATTTACCGGTGTTAATAAATTAGAAACTGTACATTTTTAACCTCTATTGTGCCATGCCTCTTTCTGCCAGGTAACATCAAATTGGAGTGGTTGAATACAGTGCTTTGTGTGGAGGGAGAAAGAGTTTTTTCTACACACTCTATTCTCTTCTCCAACACCACATGGTCTTCATTGTTTTTACACTATATTGTTGCCAATGATAATTAATGGATAAAAAAAGAATTGAGCAGAATTGAGAAGTAAATTCATAATGAGTGTAACAAGTAGAATCACAATGGGTGGAGAGGCATATGAGTTTGAATATCTCTTAATTCTCTTACCATGGGTCTCTTCCCTTCCCATAAGTCCAAGTGAATTAGTGATGACAAAAAAATTGTACATGTGTTCACCGTGCTGATGGGTTTGGCTTCTGGTTCCCCAAAACCCTGACCTACAAATGAAAATAAATTAGTTTATGAATCATTACAAGTATAGATTTTTAATGACAGATTTCAGAAGTCTGCTTATACTGTATCCCCATTTTCTTCCCAAATAAGCCCATAACATTTCAGAAGGTTTAGCTTTCACCATTACAAACAAGAAACAGTTCAGGTGTAGGGGGTGGTGAGTACATGTGTGTCACTAAGTACAAATTAATGCAGGAAGTGTTTTATGAAGTGTTTTCTCCACACCATCCTTCACTACAACCAAGTGTTCTTCCAAATGTCCCCACACCCCTGAAAAATGTGTTTGAGGCCTCTAAATGTCCATGAAGCCACACTTACACATGACTTTCAGCTAATAATAAGCATCAGTCTGTGCTTTTTGGTGGTTACTGTAGTATACTGAACAGGCACATTATCATATAAAACACATCAGCCCATCGGTTTCAGTTCTTCACGCATTAGTCACACGCAGAAACAGTCGGAGAGAAAATGTAACAGATTGTCAAGACCTTTGGTGGTAAACAAAAAAATAATGGAAGAACAATACATCTGAAACAATAATGAACAATACATCTTGTTTTGCATAGAGAGAAAACACTGTGCAATTCCACCACAGAATGGTTAAGTACACAGTTCAATTTTTGTTCAATTGCTGGTGATAATGGATAAATGTATCAAGAACTATAGTAATGGGATTTATAAATGTGAAGGAAGTGCAAACCATATGCAAGGCATTCAAAGGCAAGGCAGAGAACACATGACATTCGTTTTCAAAGTATCAGTGACTATAGTCTGTTGTCCTTTAGTACACCACAAAAAGAGGACCATGAATTAGATTAGTTATTCATGTGGAGATCCAAACAGACACATATATTAAAGCATTGCCATTTATTATTTTTAATAATTCTAACAATAAACAAAATTCTCTGTTCATTTACAAGACATAATAATCTCTGACAAAATGAACTATAATTTGTTCATAAAGTGTTCTAGAATATGAGTGCTTACATAGGTTTACAGTATAGGTTAACACAGTAACTGGCAATAATTTTTACAGAACCTACACAGTTCAGCCATAATATTATAATATTATGAATTGAAAGTGATTGTTTTTATCATTGTGATACACAGCAAGCACAGCACACGGGGCACACAACAAATTATGACCTCTGCATTTAACCCATCACCCCAAGCAGTGGGCAGCCATAAAAGGTGCTTGGGAAGCAGTGGGTGGGGACTTGCTCAGTGGCACGTCAGTGGTATCTTGGCGGTTCAGGATTTGAATCCACAACCCTTAGGTTACGAGTCAGCTACTAACTAGGCCACCACTGCCCCCAGATATAGAGTGGGTATTATTATCATCACCAGACTAGCCCTGACTAGTTGAGGCATAGACTCCACCAGACCTCTAAAAATTATGTTGTGAGGTACTGCATCCATGAATCAGTCCCATCCCACAGATGTTTGATTGCATTGAGATTGTTATAGTGTGTGCTTTGTCCTTTTTATGCTGACTGAGGTGAGTAGCTTCCCAGGGAGAAGCAAAGGCCACCTCCTCACCTCAATACTTCTGGCCAATATAAGGAAGCCCCTGCCCTACAAACGGGGCCTGAGTACCCCGGAGGAGTGTGGAGAATTGGTGTAGAGAGAGAGGAGTTGTTGAAACGCTGTGCAGAGGGAGTAGTAGTGGGCCGCATGAAGTGCAAACATGGGACATCGGCAGTGCAAGAGTAAAATTTAACAAATAAAACATGAAGACAACAAGAAGACAAACAGCACTAAACAAGTGAAATGACTAATGAAGGTGCAAATTTAAAATTGTGTATTTCAGCGGCACTTGAGCTCAATTTGTACACAAGCAACAAGACTGTAGGGCATCTTGGTGTTATGTCTTGCCCAGACATACACCAATATCTTATTATAAAGAACAGCGTTTTTGGCGGGCAGCGTATAAATATTTGTGATGTATGCTGAGATAAATTACCTTGTGTGTAGACGTCTCTCGGCAGCTTACTATAAGACCCAGAGTGCTCTAAGCTAGATGTGTGTCAACAAAGGATAACTTTGCTCCAGATTAAAGTCTGAGCCTATGATAACCCCGAGCCTCCGCTGTGTGTTTAGGACTCCCAGGTGTGCGACTTTAGATGCCTGCTCGCCCCTAGAGAACGTTCTGTGTCCAGCTGGAAGCGAGTGGCCAGCAATGGACCCAGACTGAGTGATAAATAGTGTATCCCAAGCAGAGGCAAAGCGACATTAGCACAACAATTGGACAGAGCTCCCTGCAGCACAGAGGAGTAAAGCGATGAGAGTAAACACCTTCACAGGCCAAGCTGAAGTCAAAGCGAGTGCAGCAGAGAACCACCGAAGCAGGCAGCAAGGCAGCGTCTGTGAAAACCTACAGGACCCCAAGGGAATGTGTGGTATGAGGCAAGTCTTGGAGGTCAGAAGAAAAGGAGATAAAAACAAATAGCTTGTCAGTGGATGGACTGCTTGTCAGACCAGGGCCTTTAAGGAGAACGTCTCAAGACGTTTGTCCAGAATCGAAGAATGGAGGTCAAGGCTTCCAAGATAGTTGAGATACAGGCCCCGTGCCCACAACGTCCGTCCTGTAGCTGAAGGCAGCTGCTCTTCTCTATGATGCTGCTACAACAAACATTTGTGAATTTAAAAAAATAATTAAAATAGTAGGTAGTTCAGTGGAGTCTGTAATGGGCTTTTGTAAAGTGACATAAAATGAAAACATTGTAATAGTGAAAATTACAAAATGGATTGCTGAGTCATAAACAAAATCTATATAGTATTTACTGAGTGATACAAGGGGAAAGAATACTGTAGCAGAATTCTTTTTTTTTGGGGGGGGAAAGAAACATCCTTAGAGCAGTTCTGTACAAAAGACAGGTTCTAATGTTTATGGATTAAAACAATTAGATGGTACACCAATTGCATTGTATTAACAAATAAACAATTTGCAATTTGTTCACTAAGTTGATAAATATGGAGACTTTCGTTAAATTAGCTCTATCCTTACAAATGAAAGCATAAAGTATAAAGCACAGCACACGGTGCACACAGTGAAATTTGTCCTCTGCATTTAACCCATCACCCTGAGTGAGCAGTGGGCAGCCATGACAGTGTGTGGGGACAGTGCTTTGCTCGGCATTCAAACCAGCAACCTTCTGATTACGGGCCACCGCTCGGCCACCACTTCCCCATAAATTAGCTCTATTCCTACAATGCTTTTAGAATATCTTCTTTTCATAGCTTGCTTTTTGTAATTTGTAATTGGTATAGTGCTTGTTTGTCACTTTCATCTAAATGATGAATTAAAACATAACTAGCACCTCTTCACTTGCTTCATATTTAGGCTAAATATAGCCTGAATCGTTTTAAATGGTGCAATTTGGTGCTCTGAGCACTGGGCAAATGAAAACCAACTCGTTTCCTTTAGACTTTGTGTGAGATTGACCTTAAAAATTGTGCAGAACGACTGGCCACTCTGCACTGTGATCATGTGAAATTAGACTGACCAATTTCTGTTAATACTGAGGCTGAGTGAGTCTTGATTAAATCGATATGAAAGTCAGTGGCTGACCTACACCATCTGAAGGTGGAAAATCCAGACCCGCAAATGACTACAGTATCCTTTTTTAGTACGCTTAAATATTCCCTGTTACAATTCAGTATTGCCATGGTTAATTTGGCACATATCTGTGTTATCCATTAATTACAGAGTATATAATTACAAAGCATAAAAAGTACATAACATGTGATGTAATGTTCAGCATTTTTGGGAACCATGATTCACAGTACTGATTTCAACGTACCTTTGAACAGATTCCTGACAAACTGTGCAGGTCAGCAGACCATGCTTTGAAGTGTCTGTGGTTGTACAGGCCAAATCTTACAGTCACAGTGCACACGGATGTTCATGCAAGTCAGCAAATTCATGAAAGAGACAGAGCACTGACCAGCCAAAAAATGCATTAATAATGCAGCACAGAGCACATTTATTAATAACCAGACACTGTGAAAGCTTTGTAAATGATATATACAACACTGTTTCATCCATCTGCAACAATGCATGTTTAAATATGTTTTTCATATCAGATTAATACCAATACCTGACCTTCATTAGTCTTACCCATACCCATCTTCCTAATGTGTCATCTGCACCATGCACACGGCAGGAGGCAGCATTGGCCAGCCGAGAACTGTCTAGTTCTCCTACGCTCTGCCTCAACAAGGTAATTGATTATAGTACACCAAACATGAAGGGTTTCATGGCATGTGCACATTTGCTTTTTTATTTACTAAGCCAATTGTTCATTTTATACAGTGGTTTGATCAAGTTTAGGTTAAACTTGTTTTTTGAACCCAGGCCTATGAATCTATGAATTAAAAAGCAGACCTGCTGCAACCTAATTTGTGTCCACTGGGGGGCACTGTTGTTTAATTGATCTCTGGCCACTTCTCGTTTGAACCCTGTTCCTATCTTTTCACAGAAAGCTTCAGAAAAATGCACTTTCAAAAAATCTTTACAAACCAATAAATCCGACTGTCCAAATGGCTGGTGTCCATTAAACTCATTCCTGATTTCTGATATCTGACTCCAATAAGTAGTTAATGAGGCTTTAACTGCTCTGTAATGTTGTTATTGGTTACTGAAGAGGGCATGGCCGATTTAGGGGTCACTGTTACAAAACAGAGAGCAGCCTCAGCCATTATTCATTAGGGTTTCTGTCACATGGGGAGGAAAACATGTACAGTCAGCATGAATGATGACTGACAGGCTACAAGTGGCCCAGGAAGCGCAGTCCCCAGGCGGAGGAACCCCCCCCTCAGATCCTAGATCATACATAATCCATAATCCAATTGATTAGATCAATTAGATCATCTGTGGTTTAGGGCCTCTTCATTTGATCAATGGCAAAGGGAAGAAATCTCCTAGAAGTAAAGAGGCCTGTCGACACACACTAACCACAGAGATAGAAGAGATGGGGGAACCGCAACGAGCCAATGAGGACCGGTCGAGAAGCCATCTATTTAAAAGACAAAGAAGCCTGGAGTAAAAAGATCGCACACTTTCATATAAAGAAACAATTTACTGAATCAAGAACAGATCAAAGCACACAGACACACATGCATGCATACAATAACATTTCTGAACATAAGCACTGCTATAGAATTTGAATGCATTTGAATTTACACATGCTCTAGCACACACACACACACACACTATGGGAAACAGAGACAGACTTGGGCTGAAACACAATTCAGACCGGGTCTATTGTGAGACCCTTCTTCATGTCTTACTTTTAAAAGAGCGCAGCTATGACTATACAGACACACACACAAGCAGTGGTGCGAGCATCCATGTATCAGGCAGATTAGATTGGATGAGTGAGGCACTGTGTCTGATCACAAAGCAATGTCTTGAAGAGAGCTTACCACACACACACACGCACAAACACAAACTCACACACAGATCACTGCAACAGTTCCGCCGCTCCAATTCAATAACAAGTCCAATTATATTTGCATAAAAATAAAGTGGTAACAGAAATAATGGATGTCTTACATCTTCTCATTTCCCACATAATGTGGTGTTAGGATCAGAGGCAGCGACACTTAAAATATAAGTACCCCGACTCTGTCCTGACCATAGCGTCATTAAAATCACTCCACCGCCTGGACAGAGGCAGGGAATTCTGAAGCATAAGAAGATGCCTCCGCCACTAAACCGCCAAAGAAAACCACACAGGACAAAAAAGATTAGACTGAGCAACATGGAGGAGAATAGCTTGCTCAAGGACTGACTTTCTTCCCCCCCCATTTGATAATCTGCGAGAAATCCTCTTTTTTTAAAAGACGTGCTCTACAGAAATCCAGACAAATGCATTCATTTATTCTTAATGTATGAAAATAGGGCCCCGGAGACGGTCCTCGCTCAAATCCGGGCTGTCTTTCAGAATGCCACTTTGAAAGGACGGTTGAGCGGCGAGCGTGCGGCGCATGCGGATGTGTGACCGGTGACCCGGCCATCACCGCCTGGGGCCTGCGGACGAGTTCACGACTGTTGTAAGGCGTTCGTGCGGGCGTGAGCATGGATCCCAGGCAGCTAATCGGCAGATTCCTCGCATTCTGTGCATTGATCAGATGTCTGAGTGCGTTTTTGTCTGTAGAGGATGTACCTCGCAGATTTCAGATCAGGGCGCGATTGTTAACCGTGGCGTGACCAGGGTGCATTTTTCGGAGCGCTACAGTACATCCTGGACCTAAGCTTGTTTGACACATCGACCCCCCCCCCCCAATGCGGGTGTTCACCTTGCGAGAGGGAGAGTCAGAGAAACCCGACCATCGTCCCGGCGACAGAGAGTCCCATGACATCACGGCAAATGACAGGGGAGGAAAAGGAGAAATGGCAGAGCGAGGGGAGAGATGAAATGAAGAGATAATAAAAGGGAGGGAGGAGGAGGGGATGGGGAGAAAGCTGATAAGTAAAGAAAGACAGAGGGGGAGCAAGTAGCGGCGGAGGAGAGTAATTCATCGATACTCTGAAACACTAGACAGGGCCTCTGATGGGCACAGCGCACCATTTTTTCTCTGGGCATTATCAGAAAACATTCATTACCACTGACAACAGCCCTCCACTTACTGACCAGGCCCATAAAAGCGTTTTATTTCAGTCCCTCAGTCAGCTATTAATACCAACCGGAGGGGCCACTGCCCCCTCGCAGGGCGAAGGATGGAGGGCCCTCAGCCTGGTCGATGCCGCTCGCCGAGGAGCCCTAAAAGCGGCCCGTTTGTCCGCAGTAATGAAATCAGTTCTTGGTCACAGATCCAATAATCCTGGCGTGGCGCTGTGGTCCAGAGAGGCCCGCTGCCGTTATCGGGATCTGACACACAGGAAATCTCAGAGCATCTAATGCAGCCGTATCAGCAGCCCCTACATCTCGCCGTGCTCCAGCCGCGGCCCGGCCCTATCAATCACTGCACGTCGCTAGCGCCGCTAACATGGCCGCAGAGCTAAAGGAGCTAAAGGAGGGGTAACGATGCCCCGGAGCTAACGGTGCTAAAGCCGGCCCACTTTTACTCAGCAAACTAAACTCATATTACCATGTTACCAAGTCAACCAGCTGATAATACTTAATAAATAGCATATTAAAGACAGCAAAGCCACGTGCAACAACTGGTTTAGTCTGATTTCACCAGCATGGCTATGTAGCACTGACCAATATGCATTTTATATTTACACAGAACGTCCAGCAGGGTCAAAGTGTCAAATAACACAAGAACCCATACTGGTTACCAGCAAAACCAGCAAGAATCCAAGCATGATAGTTCTTCCTCAAGAAGCCATACTGTTGATGTTGGGCACGGTTGGACACTAAGGTGCTGCTGAAAAACGTTTTACTTTCCCCAGTAAATAGTGGTTTAAGGGATAAAAATTTCCAAATCAGTAAAAACAGTAATATTGAAAGTAAGTAATACCATGTTTCCAGAACTCTGACTATCCATGACCATAATCAATATATGGGTTGCGGGCACCACAACCATCCTGGGAACTCATCAGCCCACCACAGGGCACACACACACTCACATGTATGGCCAATCAAGAGTCCCCCAGTCAACTGACTGGTCGGCGGTGGGAGAAAAGCCTTGATTCAAACCCATGACCCTGTGACCTATAACTAGGACACAATTTGTTTTATTTTATTAAGAGATGTGCACATGTGGCAGATCAAAGTGGAGCTACCTGAAAAGATCAACCACCATGGAGGATGAAGGAGAGTAGAGTGCTTAAAATATCGGTTTATCAGAGTCAGACATGAAAAGAACAATGTATTTCATTGTGTGCGTTACCCCGGCAGGAAAATGCAAGAAAATCTGATTTATTAAAGTATCTGACACAACATCACAGGAGCAACAAGTGGGGGTGGGGGTTTCTTTTTTTAAAAGAACATACTGTAAAACATTAATTTAATAAACAATGTAACTTATTACTTCCATGACTAAACACATAAATTAGTACAATTACTTTTTAAAGGGTAACCAGTTAAATGTAACTAATTTATTTGTAATTCTCCCATGCTGTGTGTCCCCATCCCTGCACCCAGTGTCCCGGGATGGGCTCTGGTTGTCATGATCCAATCAACTGACTGAGGGTCCGGGATCTGGACCGGAGTTTCATGTTGGTCCTGCGTAATGTTTCCTGATCGTGTTCACCTGTGTAAGATTGTATAAAGCTGCCCTGTTCGTGTCCGTTCACTGTCGGGTCATTGTTTCTTGTTACTGGATGTCTTCCCCGTCCTGTTGATCATGTATTAAACCCCTTTCGTGACGTCGTGCCTATGCATCCTTCTTCGTCATGTCCAGTCTTCATTCCAGCTCACCTGGCTCGATCAAGAACATTAAAGTGGATTGAAGATTTTTTGTTTAGTATACCATGTATACCATGGCATGCATGAAATCAGAGATATGAATTACGATTTACACCCCTATACATCATCTGTTATAAAAAAAACGATAGACTCTACTTTAGGGGCACTAAGCGTGGTGCAAGCGAATCTCAGAGCAGGGGGCTCAGTCACCAATGACATCTCCTAAAAAAGCGGATGAGAAAAGGGGACGGGGAAAAAAGCAAAGTAAGAACTCCCCCGTGGAACTGTCTATTTTGCACTGATTCAAATCCAAAAATGTAGCCAGTCTATGAATGTCTAATCATAATGTTTCTGTTTTCTTTCTTTTGATTATTGTAATATGATTTCTTATTAGTTGTGTCCACATTCCCACACAGCTGTTGGCTAACAAACCTTACATCTAATATCCTCATGTTCATGTAGAGGTACAATCCAATTAGCCAGTTAATAACACTGCAGTGAATAAGATTAAAAGAGGGAAATATAAATGGCGGTTAAAAAGGACAGACTTGAGCAGTGCAGCCTGGTCATTAATTATTGATACACAATGAGGACAAGGTCTACGTCGCAGTATATTGTGTTTCAGTTTTTTACTCTGCTGTCTTTAAATATTCCTCAAGACTGAAAGCTTTAAAGTAAACTTCAATTACAACTGTGATTAGATCTGCAGGCCATCCATTAGTGGATACAGGAGCCTAAGGGAGACTCGGCTGAAAGGGTTAGCAGTGAAAATGCTGGACTGACGAATTGGTCATATTGATTTGGTGGCCCAAGGGTTTTTATTTCCATCCTCTTATTTTTGGGGAGGGGGGTGGAAATAATATCTAAATTGTTTGCCCCTGGGGGATGTACATAAAGTAGTCCAATTTTTGGCCAATTATCGGCCGTGTCGCTGAGGCAACTTGTTTTTTTGTCTGCTTGTTTTACCCGCCTTCCTACCTGCATCGTCACTTCATGTGCACAAATAACCGAATAAACGAATGAATGAAAGAATGAATGAATTAACGAGAAGGCATTTGATTCATGCAATTGATTCATTCCTTTTTGGATGCTGGATGCATTAAAAAGGGGGTACGATCACATCGCGGAGGAAGGCAAGACAAAGGAGGAAGCAGAGACGAAAGGAGGCGGCGAATGAGGAGGAAGATGAGGCAGCAAGGGAGAAAGTGAAAGAGATTGAGTGAACAAGATTAAAATGGAAGAGCGAGGCGCAGGGATCTGGAGAGAGAGGGCCCACTGGAGCACGGGGGAAGAGAAGAGGGAAGATGTATGGCCGTCCTGAGCGATTGTGACAAGCATAGACCATATCAGCGCCTGTTTGTTTGCACACTTCCCTCGGCCTGCATTAGGGCCGGCCGGCCGCCTCAGACTCTGCGCTCCCCCATTTCATCACCTGACACGCCGGCAGATGCTACGGCCCGATAAGAGATGGGCCCCTTCCCTCCGCATCTACGATTACCTCCACACACACACACACACACACAGAGACGAATGATGGAAAAAAAAAGCCAGAAAGAGAAAGATGGAAAAGGAGAAGGGGGAATAAAGAAAGATGCGAAGGGAGACAGAGCTGGAAAGGGAAGAGAAAAGAGGTGTAAAGAGAGAGACAGAGGGGCGAAATGATAAAGAAGGAAAAGGGTGAAAATATGGTTTAAAATGAAACATTACTGCTCTCCAGGCCCTTAGTATCATTCACAGAGAAACAAGGGAAGGGGGAAAGGAAGAAAGAGGGCAGAAGAGCAGAAGGAGAATGAGGGGCAAATGGACATCCTGCACTTCCTGGCGCTTTGTCATTTTTCCCTGTCATAATCTGTTTATTCCATAAGCAATTCTCCCGGCGTCATCATTAGGGCCCAGGCTGATGACATTATTCAGCCGGGGAGGGGAATTAAAGCACGGCACTATCAGATTGGGCTCGCGGGCTGCGGCCATTTCCGCGTCCTCTGATGTTACACTCCGAGCCGATAGGAGTTGTTTGTGATAGTAATTACAGTTTAATGACTGCTATATCCAGTGCCGTTATTGCTCAAAAACATCATTATTTAACTCTTATTGTGTTTTACATGCCCAGTTTGTTCTCTAAATAACATGGGATAAATTGAGATGTCAAGGGGAGCGCAGACGCACATCTGTCTTGTCGCCATAATGCGATCCTACAATTGGAATAAAACCGTCTTTAAGTGTAGTTAGCCTGCAGCAGCCCGATGATGAACTGGGTCCCTCGCTCCCTCCCTCCGCCTCTCTCATTTTCCCCCCCTGCTCGGATTGAAGCGAATCAACAAGCTATTACCTGGCTGCATTACTACAGCAAATTCACTCAGCACAATGCCAAGCATGACATTTAAAGAGATAGAGAGCGAGAGGGAGAGAGAAAGAGCAGACGTTATTCGTTTTGGCCGTAAATATCAGAATTTAAAACAGATATTCGCCCCTTAAGCTACCTAGGGGAGGCCACGCACAATGGAGCCTTCAAAAATCGATAAACGGCGGTAACACGGTGCGTCAGGAGAGTGCCGCATAATGAGGAAATAAATAAATAAGCCAGGTGAGTAAATAAGCGAGCAGACGCCCGCCGTTCTGAATAGAATATTAGAATATCGCACGCATGATAAGGCCATTCGACGTTAAAGGTAATCAATGGCGCGATGATAGCGTTGCGGACTGTCATGGGCTCGCGCCGGTATCGGCCAAAGTCATCTGTGGAATTTCTACAGAGGCACTTGGGAGACACACAGTGCCAATGCATGACAAATCTAGCCGGCGGTGCGCTGTGGAGATAAGCGCTAAATAATTGCGGCCTGACAGGCTTGAATAATGGCCAAATTAGACGGAAGGTGCAGCACTGTGACGTCGGGGAGATGTTTAAGGGTAGTTAAATATGTGGAGAGGGACTGATGAGAGGTCCACAGGCAGACAAGCGCCAATGATATGCTCCCACACGCTGAACTGTGTGTGTGTGTGTGGGTGTGAACCCACCACCCAGCGGTGCTGTGATTAAACGCACCTCAGTAAGTTGTTTATGGGGGCCGCGATTGTGTGCGTGATTGTGTACGGGGGAATGTGTGCTTGTTTTATCGGAGCTGAGACCCTTTGATGTTCATCTTCCCAGGATCTTCTGTTTTGTCTCCGACTCGGTCATGCTGCGCTGAAGTGAAAAAGGCGCATGGCGGACGTGGCCCCAACCAAACGCTGCCTTCAGCCTACACCTGAAAACAACCTCTCTTTTCTGATCATCAAAGCCCACCTCTCTAGGTAGACACACCAGGGAGGATTTGTTCCGGAAAACACACACATGGCCATCCTCACAAAGTCAGAAAATAGGTACACACACAAACACACACACACACACACGCAACAGCTTAGACCCATTAGCAGAGGGCTGATTAGTTGCTGATTAGGTTGATATATTTAACAATCACTGCTGACTCCTTCAGGCATGATCAGATACTACATACACACACACACACACACACAAGATCATCTCCATGTGAGGATAATGTATATTATCACGCATTATCACCCAACACATCTCTATTCCAATCTCTGCACACACAACTTGCCACACAGTGAGCCGTGGAGTCGGCTATTGTTCTAAGCCTTGTACTGATAGGGCTTTATCGGCAAAGTGCAACTTCACCCACACACTCATATGACCAAAGTCATATAAATTACCTCCAATCCCTGGCATAGGTTAGCATTTAGCACAGCTGGACTGGGTGCCAAATCAAATTTGGATGTGCAGTTCCACCGCTCTGAAGGCACTACCTGATGAGTTCATTATCATTCATTTGGACAGTATGAGGCAGTAAAAGTGAAGTGATTGTCACAGGGTGGTAGTAGCCTAGTGGGTAACACACTCGCCTATGAACCAGAAGACCCAGGTTCAAATCCCACTTACTACCATTGTGTCCCTGAGCAAGACACTTAACCCTAAGGTGCTCCAGGGGGGGACTGTCCCTGTAACTACTGACTGTAAGTCGCTCTGGATAAGGGCTTCTGATAAATGCTGTAAATGTAAATGTGATACACAGCAGCACAGCACATGGTGCACACAGTGGAATTTGTCCTCTGCATTTAACCCATCACCCTTAGTGAGCAGTGGGCAGCAATAACAGTCGCCCAGGCAGCAGTGTGTGGGGACGTTGCTTTGCTCAGTGGCACCTCAGTGGCACCTTGGCGGCTTCCTTAACCGCTAGGCCACCACCACCTTAACCAGTAGGTCAGAACAGGCCACCAGGAGTAGTGGATAATGAGTTGTTATTAGAGAAGCAGTGTTTCATAGCCATCATGTCATTTGAAAAAAGTCTATATTTATATATTCATAATTCATAAATGTCAAGGATGGCATGATCAAGGAAGCAGTAAAAACACAGTAAAAACTCAATTGACCAGACAAGGACAAGACACAACAGGCAAACATTTATACATCTACAAACAGATATATACAATAACATAATCATGGACATGCACAATGAACACATAACTTTGGTCCAGAATATATATTATATATACACACACACACAAACACATACAGTACAGGCCAAAAGTTTGGACTCACCTTCTCATTCAATGTATTTTCTTTATTTTCATGACCATTTACATTGTTAGATTCTCACTGAAGGCATCAAAACTATGAATGAACACGTGGAGTTATGTACTTATCAAAAAAGGTAAAGTAATTGAAAGCATGTTTTTTATTCTAGTCTCCTCAAAATTGCCACCCTTTGCTCTGATTACGGCATTGCACATCTCTCTCAATGAGAAAATAAAGAAAACACATTGAATGAGAAGGTGTGTCCAAACTTTTGTCCTTTACTGTATATATAACATGTGTGTGTGCATGTGTGATAACATTGGAGAAAAGCAAATGAACGACATTGTAAAAAAATTAACAGAAAGAAACAACGGCACAGTGGCCAAAACACAAATGAAATGAAAAACACGCAGCTTTACAGACAGGAACTGCCAAAAATGCATGACACCGGATACTGCCCATCTAACTTATGAAAAGTTCTAATCACTTACACCGAATGAGCGGAAGCTGTGAGTGATTAGAACCCATTCCCTCTGTAATTCGGTCCTATGGGCACCTAGGCATCACAATATGCTTGTTCAGTCTGGTGTTTAGAATAGGCGGTGAGGAATCAAATATATATGATATAATATGATATAGTTTGGGGTTTTTTAGCTTTTGGATGATTTGGGGTTAAAATGTTCATGAAAGTGTTGATTAGGAAAGCATTGTTAATACACTACACTGTGTCTCATGTATAACAGGTGCTACAGTATAAAAATATAAAGGTTCTTCTTTTGACTGTTGCATATATGGAATTGATAATGGAAATGTTTTGTTAGAAAATGTATAAACAGTACTACACAATCCAATATTTTCCAATTGGTCCTTGTCAGTGTTGGGAAGATTACTTTGGAAATGTTTCCAAATTTAATGGATGGACTTAACATTCAAGAGCACTGAATAATGTGAGGAACATTATGGTTGGTTGCATGACAATGCATCACAACATGCAAAGGTCAAAGTTCAACAAAATGGAAGCTTGACCACAGTGTCCACCAAAACTCGATATGACAATAATTTTAAATATATATATATATATATATATACACACATACATACACACACACACAGTACAGTACAGGCCAAAGTATATATATATACAGTACAGGCCAAAGGTTTGGACACACCAATGTCTGGACACACAGCAGGAAAACTGTTCCTTACCTGTCTCCACCCGCCCGAGAAAGGGTTAATTGCCGCCTTCAGCCACAACACCTCAGTAAGTAAAGAAGTGGAGGCTCACAGTCAAAATCAAAGGCCTGAGGGAGACCTAAATAAACAAATAAATAAATAACTATCCTCACAAATCTCTATCTTCAGTGCCCATCTACCTTGGCATGGGATGAGATGTTCCAATGTCCTCGCGCCAGGCAAACTCCAAACACTGAATAAGCCTTATCAGCGCAAGAGGCAGAGATTAGCTAAGCTTCCTGTCTCTTCATGTTTAGACACCAGCACCAGTGGCAGCGAGAAGCGGCTGTTCTATGTCTGTGTGTGCTTATGACACAACTCCAGCATAGTGACATGATTACTGGTAATAAAAAGGCTTAGAAGGTATGGCACTGAAAAGAGTAGAAACCAAATCCTAAGCCACCACAAGAAAACTAAGATGCATACCGATGGGAAAATGGGGGAAAGGTAAATAATATTTTGCTACATTTAAATTTTTCATTGTTTTGATCATTAATGACACCAGTTGATGAGCAACATTGATTTAAATACCGGAGAAGATGCAATACATGCATCTTTCAGTGCCTCTGGGTGCCGGGTAGTGGTATAGTGGATAGTGGTGCTGGGGTCAAGTTAGGGTCAGGGTGTAACCATCAGGGTTCAGGTCCCCGCTAGCTGTTGGGATTAGGGTTTAGGTTACAGGTTCTATTAAGACTAGGATTAAGGAACAGGGCCTTCTTTTGAGGGGACAGAAGTAGAGGAGAGGAAGAAAAAAGTAGTGGGGAAGAAAGGAGCATGACGAGGCGGCAGGAGCGCACAAGGGAGGCTAATGGGGGATTTGGAGGGGATGGGGTTTAAAAGTGAGGAGGAAAAGCCGGTTTGGGAAACCCCAGTGGAACCACAATCTCCAACCCCACACTGGCCAGTGTGTGTGTGCAATTCGCCCCACGCTGGCCTGCCTTTGTGTGATTCCCATATCACCGCACCGCGGACACTGAGAGGCCCGGGATTCACACCTACACACGGGCCTACTCAGTCTTTCACACACACACACTCACATGTAGCACCCACTGTACAAGTGTGTTAACACTCAGCAGTAACTCAATGCTTCCGAACTAATCTTTCATTAAGTTATTTTGGAACAACGATTCTTAATGCATTTGTTAAGTTGGCATGATTAAAATGTTTTGGGTCATTTGAGGTTACTTGCATGGAAACTGCAACAAAAACTGTAATAATTTCGGTATCATTTGATATCTTAACCACGCCACTGGGGACACACGTGACCAGTGTATTTCTTGGTCTTGGTCCCAAACCCGGGTCAACTGGGAGGGTCGCATCAGGAAGGGCATCTGGCCTAAAACATTTGCAATGCCAAATGTACGGCCCTCCAGACCAGTTGTCCTGCGGAGGCGACCCCTATGACCACCGCAGTCAAATGAAAGAAGCAGACGGCGTCCATTCGGATCCTCTGTTGGGTTCCATGAACTGAAACCAGAAGACCCGGGTTCAAATCCCGCTTACTACCATTGTGTCCCTGAGCAAGACACTTAACCTTAAGTTGCTCCAGGGAGACTGTCCCTGTAAAATACTGACTGTAAGTCGCTTTGGATAAGGGCGTCTGATAAATGCTGTAAATGAAATGGGCAGCTTTCAACAAAACGTAAGAAATCCAGCTTTTGCGCAATGGGGCCCTGTTTTGAATGCGCAAGCACGAAAACAAGTGCAATGTGCCCCACGTCATCTCGGGCAGGAAAGCGCAAGAGCACTAGCACATACGGCAGTGCTGAGCGAGGCCGAGAGTAGCTCCATGCACACAAAAGAAGTCCAGGCTTGTTTAGTAAGACTCAACTGAAAGAACATAACCAACCTTCAGTTAAACTGTCGTTTAATAAATGCATCAATGGCCAGAGGAACACACTTAACTTATTAGAGAAGGTTTATACACAACTCGGAATTTTGTATATTTTTATAGGATTATTTTTGTTGCAAGAAGTAATCCTCCTCAACCCGTGCAGCACAGGTTTTTGCGCCACCTGGTGGCGCACCTTTGTAACCACACATTAACGGACACCGAGTTCGCATTCTGCGATGTTGACGACTTGTACCTTGCGCTGACTTCAGTTAAATGTCTAGTCCTCATTTAAATGAACCTCGATTTTCCCTCCATTTCCACCTTCGTAGTCATTGCACAAAAAAAAATGACATACGGAATGCGCCTAGCACTATGATTCAGAATAGTTTTGCTCGAAAAGACATTTGCCCGGCCAGAATAGAGCCCCATTCGTATGCGAACAAGCAAAATCAGTGTCTGCATTATTGTTGCAGCAACATGAACAACTGTGCACTGTCTGTAATACATTATTAAAGCTGCTACAGCGTCTCTTTTCAGCACTGTTTAAACCAGAGGTGTGTTATTGTAGCAGCAGAGTAAGCGGGGGACCAAACCATAACATGGGACTAAGATGATACTACAAATTTAGATATTAGTCGTGTGTGTGTGTGTGTCTCCACTCTGAATTCTCTCATTCAACTTATCCCAATGTATGATCTCAGTCATCTCAGTATCACGTATTTACACCCTCATACATACTTCAGATCTACAGACTCTCACACAACAAAGATATGAGACGTCAACACGAACACGCACACACAACATCTCTAACGCATAGTTTCTTGAGGACACACTCTGACCTCGAGAAGGCATTTGTTCTGCTGTCCTACCACCGTTGGTATCCTTCATCCTCCTCCCCACCTCCACAGGGAGTTCAACATTCCACTTAGTGCAAAATCACCTAAACACGTACACACTCATCTAAGGTTCTGCTGTGCATTTAATGAGTGTTATTAGACTTAATTTGTATTAATATCATATACCGTACAGGCCAAAAGTTTGGACACACCATGTGTTCTCTTTATTTTCATGACAATTTACATTGGTAGATTCTCACTGAAGGCATCAAAACTATGAATGAACAAAAAACAAAAAAACTGAGAACATGTTTTATATTCGAATTTCTTCAAAATAGCCGCCCTTTGCTCGGATTACTGCTTTGCACACTCTTGGCATTCTCTCGATGATCTTCAAGAGGTTGTCACCTGAAATGGTTTTCCAACAGTCTTGAAGGAGTTCCCAGAGGTGTTTAGCACTTGTTGGGGTCCAGCTCACCCCAAACCATCTCGATTGGGTTCAGGTCCGGTGACTGTGGAGGTCAGGTCTCCACTTTTTGTTACGTACATAACTCCACATGTGTTCATTCATAGTTCTGATGCCTTTAATGAGAATCTACCATGTAAATGGTCATGAAAATAAAGAAAACACATTGAATGTGAAGGTGTATCCAAACTTTTGGCTTGTACTGTACATATTGTAACACTGGGTTGTTAAGCGGAACTTGTAGCTACTCCTTGTTTGAGGAAATATTTCCACTTTCAAAAGATGTACAAGTGCACACACATGTATATACCCACACCTAAGGTTCTCAAAGCACACACACACACTCACACATATACACACTTCCAAGAAAATCCAGCATGACAAATAGAGAAACAAGCTCGCTCTGGTCCGAGAAGAGGCTTCAAACACACTCGGAAGGGAGAGTGTGACACGGCTCCCACCATGTACTGGGGTATCAGGTCCGACGCACGCTCTCCTCACTGACCGGAACACCGCGAGTCACCACGGTTACCAGCCACTCTCGCCCCCCGCTCCGGTTATCACACGTGCAGCACACATTCAGGGCAGTGCCACAAACACAGAGAGGAACTTTATGCTCCCGCATGGGATTGTGGGAGATCACCCCCATTGTCAGCCACCTCACACTGTCATTCATCATTACAGTGTGCTGTGTGTGTGTGTGTGTGTGTGTGTGTCTGTTTGTTAAGACATGTGTGAAAATGCACCAAGGTGAGATCCACTTGCTGGATGTGTGGTCTTGGCACAGCAGTCTCCTGCATCCTCGCTTACTTACACGTACATACACACACACACACACACACACACCTCCATCACCACAGGCTATTGATGGAAGCCTACACACACCTAATTGTGTTGAGTGCTGTGACAGTGTGAGCAGACAGTGTGTGGGCGAACAGGCCCAAGGCAGCCGGTTCCTTTGTGTGTTTATCAGTGTAAGAGACTGTACGTGTGTGTGTGTGTGTGTGTGTGTGTGTGTGTGCGCACATCTGTGTGAAATCACACGTAGGTTGGGAGGATCTGCCTGCAACCATCCAGCAAAGAAGTGCTGCGGAGAAAGAGAGTCGTAAAACCCTGGACCACCAACGAGCGTTGCTCACAGGGAGCCTGAGTCTGTGGCTCTTTCTTTCTTCTTGCTTATAAGTATTTCACCATTTGAAAAGATTAAAGGTGTGTGTGTGTGTGTGTATGTGTATGTGTATGTGCGAGTGCGGCAGCAACGCTGACGTCATCGTGAGGAGAACACAGCGGCCCACAGAAAGGAAATTAAAGCCCCGCGCCGCCACCATTATGCTATTCGAGATAACGGGCGTCCACCGTACCGAGCCGGTGGTTTGAAATGAACACTGGTGTTTCCTACCAAATACAATACAGCACCAAAAAAAGAAAAAAGAAACGCTGCGCATCACTGTTTCAACATGTGTCAACAGGTCAAAGGTCATTCAACACAGTGCAAGGAGCAAAATGTGGTCCTTTCCATCTTCCTGAGGGAAACTGAGCAACGGGACAGCAGCGAAAAAGTCCAGGCCATTTCTAAAATTAATAATCTGACTTTCCAGGGACCTCAGAGTTTTCAAAGCGTTTTTTTATCGGAGGGCCAGTAGGCGTCATTCTGTGGTGTGTGTGTGTGTGTGTACCCCACTGGCCCCCATACACGGTAAAGGATGCATGAAAGGGGCATGGCGCACAAAGAACCCCATTACACATGACATATCAGCAGACACGGGCGCGGCCTTTTCCCCGCTGTATGTGTGGGTTTCGAGGGATGACTTAAGTTTGCAACCAAAAGGAGCCCAGCTGTCACATCAATTAGAGCCGTACACACACGTTCTCGTACAATGATGTGTGTGCATACTGTGTAGGATTTTTACACCAGCGAGCATAAAAAGTTTTTTTTAGTTCTCCTCGACATGCAGGGTCACTGCAAATCAGTGCCCAAGCGATTGTGAGCGATTTGCACCTTCATTCTGGGATGAAACATTCTTCCACAATGATGCTGATGCTTCCATTCCATGACGTCCTGTGTCCTCATTGTATGGGATTTAATCAGAACCCTCCACTGACCAAACAGCGACCACTGGCTAAACTTTAATTCATCTGTCACAGCTAATATTTTTGCATTGACGTGATGTAAATAAACCAATCAAACCAGATGTGACCTGGTTTATTTACATTTTGTCAATGCTAAAATATTACATGTGACAGATTAATCTTTTTTTTTTGCCACTGTTTTCTTTTTTCAGGGTAGAAACTTGTTTAATACGGATTAACTCACCACGATTAGTCCATTAAGGTCATTAATTTCTTTTAGAAACACATTTGAAAAAACTACATTTTTGCTGCAGTGGCTCAGGTTCCACTAAGGTCGAAGGGTCACAGAAAATCAGTGCATGGTGTTTACAAGTGATCACCTTTATCCCATGATGAAATTTTCTTCCAGCATGGTGATACCCCCTTCATAGGGGAAAAAAAACAGTTGAATGGATGATGAGGAAGGGTGGGACAACATGTCATTACACTGTGACCCTTTTTTATAATGACACATTATCAATGCACTGGTATTCAACGATTAAGCAAAAAAAAAAAGAATAGAATTTTCACCAGACAGCAGTGATTCTCTATATTTTTCTATTGTTTCATAAAATGCAGATGCAGTGATTTATACAAAATGAAATGATAAAACTTTCCTTCATTAAATTGAGCATTACAGTATTAATCGTTTTGCCATATCATCGTTATTCTGGGCAACACATCAATATTCATTTTCAATTCTTATGAAGATAAATAACACAATGTCACACTCAGTCACCTGGTTATTAAAACTGGCTCCTGGATTAACAGGGGGTCATGCAACGCCCCCGCACCAACACACCCACACACCTCACCAGAAAAGATCAGCCGTTTGACAGGAAATAAAAGGGCGCTGTCAACACTGTCGCCCCTGACAACACGGATGGCCATGTCGCCCAGTTTATTGCATGTTATTTACTCCCCCTGCCTGCGGTTCAAAGGTCAGAGTCAACCACATCTATTTTCTCCTATAAGGCCGCTCTCTATTCTTTACCCCCCCACCAGGAAAAACAGACTGAACAAAGAGGGGGGCAGAAAGGAAAGGGTTGAGGTGGGGGGGAGTGAATGGAATTAAAAAAAAAATATAGAAAGAAATGATCAGACAGAACTGATAAGGGGATGGGAGGAGGAGGAGGAGGAGGAGAGAGGAAGAGAGGAAGAGGGGGAGATGTGATGTGTGTATTCAACTCCGCTCTGCCTGCTCTTATGCTAATGCAGCCAATTTCCTCTTTTATTTCATTTCTGGGGCCCCAAATCTGCGATCTCTGATAAGGTTACCGTGGCGACCGCCTCTCAGGCGAGGCAGGATGCGGGCAGGCGTGTGATGGAGATGGGGAACGAGGGAGAGAGAGGGAGTGAGAGAGGGAGGGAGAGAGGGAGCGGCAAGGGATGAATAATTTAAATCGGCAGCAGGGTGGAGAGATAAGACAGCGGGAGCAGGGCCCCACTCTCTCTCACACACACACACACACAGACACACACAAAAGTACACAAAAACACACATGCACACACTGACCCACAAGGTCAAGGATAAGGAGGGAGAGTCTGACTGAAGAAAAGAGGATGGAGGACGAAGGAAGAAAAAGATTGAGAAGACGAGGAAAGAAGAAGAAGAAGAAGAAGAAGAAGAAGGCTGGTATACGAGTAGAGGCCAGAACTCAAGATGAAGGGATGAGGGGGGAAAGAAGTGGATGACATGCAAAGGTGGAAATGTCAGAGGAGAAAAACTGAGAACAAGGAAATTAGAAGGAGAGGGGGAGAAGAGGAGGAGAGGACGATGGTTCTCTATGGAGGGACCCGTCTTCTGCCGCAATAAAATCCCCACCAGGAGCTTCCCGGTGATTATGGGCGGAAAAAAGTGTGTAAAACAACCTTAAGCACAAAAGTCCTCGAACACACACACACCTACACACACAAACTCATTTAACATTTGTAACAATTAATAAATTTGCGGGTTTCCATGTTGTCCCTGTTTTTTCACGATTTACTGGTTACATTGTGGTCATAAGGAGGCCAAACTTCACACACACACACACACCTGGTTCATCTACCCTAAACACACACCAGGCCTGTCACCCTCACACACATGGAGTTCCAGCTGAACGCTCTTCACACCTAAACACGCACACACACGAGAAACGGACCGTCGCCACGCCGCCGGTGTGTGTTTAAGATCTTCAGAAATGGGCGCGGCGGCATTAGCAGCCTGATGCTGGTGTGTGTGGCGCCCGTCCTTCCTGCCTGTGTGTATGAGTAAGTGTCTGTGTGTGTGCAGCCTTGCGACTCCTGTCTGTCTGCTGCGATCTGCTGTTTTCATTCCTCCGCGGTGGTGATCCTTTATCGTCCAATAAACTTGCAGCGAGTGGCCGGGTCATCAGCAGGTGAGGAGATCACCGACAGTTGCGTGTGTGACTGCCACCCACCCACGCTGAACTGTGGGAATCACAAACACGCCACACACACACACACACACCACCCTTACAAGTAAACTTAACCAAAGCGTGACGCCCAAACTCACTGGCGCCAGTCGGTTACAAACACCAAGCGGATTACTCAACCTACCTGCGGGAACAGGGTGAGCTGACTGTGTGTGTGTGTATAAAATGACCTTTGACCTCATTGCTAGGATTTATTACATCTCAACCTATCGTACATTTTTTTTTTTTATATGAATTCACTCTCCAGGATGTTCCAGGACAGCGGACAGCCTCCACTGAACCCCCATCATCTCCACTGGGAATCTCCGGAAAGATTCCAGAACGGACGATGCTCATCTTGTTATGTCTGACTTCACTTGCTTTGCATTCCAGGTCCCGACCTGACGCCACACACCGTAAGACACACAAACACACAAGCACAAAAAGTTTTACGTAAGCTGCGTGAAAGCACACAGAACAGAAGGGTGGTAGTAGCCTAGTGGGTAACACACTCGCCTATGAACCAGAAGACCCAGGTTCAAATCCGGCTTACTACCATTGTGTCCCTGAGCAAGACACTTAACACTGAGTGTCTCCAGGGGGGGGACTGTCCCTGTAACTACTGATTCGTAAGTCGCTCTGGATAAGGGCGTCCGATAAATGCCATAAACGCAAATGAAAAAACAAAGAGTCTGGAGCTGATCCTCCAGGTG
>NC_041721.1:7375974-7440974 GCF_900700375.1 Denticeps clupeoides | reverse complement strand
AATCTCCACACAATATCTGTCAATGTTCAGTGGAGAGTGGTCCCTCCATTGTTTTCTGAAGTCAACAATCATTTCCTTCATTTGGTCCAGGTTCAGAAACAGATTGTTGGCCTTACACCCGGTCATTGCACCTCCTCTCTGTATGCCGACTCATTGTTCTTGCTGATGAGACCCACCACGGACTTGGTGATGTAGTGGGAGCTGGGCATTGCTGCACAGTCGTTAGGAGCCCCAGTGCTCGGTGTGCTGGAGATGCTGTTCCCGATCTGAACAGTCACTCCGTCAGGAAGTCCAGGATCCAGTCGCAGAGGGAGGTGTTGAGGCCCAGCAGGCTCAGCTTCTCGACCAGGTGCTGAGGAATGATGGTGTTGAATGCTGAACTGGAGTGTATGAGCAGCATTCGTGTGTATGTGTCCTTAGGGGCTAACAGAGCAGATCAGCTACTGACCATGTGAATGGAGGCATCGTGGGGCGCCCACTGAAGACCCACTCACGTTTGCATTCTTCTTTTTAAAAATTTCAGCAAACATCATGCAAAAAACACTCTTTAAATTTTTTAATTCAAAACTACCGCGATCTGTTAAAAATAATACATTTATGCCAAACATCCAGATGTGTTTTCCTTTGTGGAGCAATAACAATTATAATCATAATATAATAATAAGGCAGATGACCCCACGAACGTATCAGATCACACACTTCCTGTTAACTGGGCAATCCTACATCATTATTTTTGTTCCCCTCCTTTAAAGTGTCCAGAAATGGGAAGCCCAGGGATGGAGAAGAATGTTTTATGATGGAGGGCTGCAGTGAAAAGAGGGGAGGGAGGAAGAAAGCAGACATGGCGGGGTGCTGTTTTCATTAGATGGCTATTTAAAGAGAGTTTTCTTTGGCCCCCGCACGCCACCCCGGCAGATTGGCCACCAATCAAAAAACAGAGGAGCCCTATCAATTACCCATCAGCCCCCTCCGCCCCAGAGACGGAACCAGCACCCCCTCGGCGCGCACGCTGGCTATCGGCGAGGGCGCTGGGTTAACCCCGCTAAGTTGAGAAGCGATCCCGAGGTGAGCGTTCATTTACTAATGCGTTTCTCAGCGTCCCATCGGGGCCAGGCTGAAGAGTGGGCCTCCTGGGACCCCGTAGGCTTTTTCTCATAACAGGCCACAGGCGCCTATCATAGGAGGGAGGCGGGGACTGTCTGAATAAACAGCAGGCCCGATGTTATCAGCAGGCCCTCGACCAATTGGAGGGCCCGGACGAGCCAAACAAAGACGTTATTAATTTCTATTAGTAGGAAACTCCGGAGGAAATGTCTGTTTATTTGTCAAAAGGTCTACAGTCTGGACTGCAAACTGACGGTGGGTTTATTGACAGGGATTTTCTTAACTGTGCGAAGGAGATACACACACTCGTTCACCCACACGCACACACACACACACACACGCAGTACAGATGACTGTTTTTGTTGTTTCTGTAGCTCATAAACACAGACCTAAACATCTGTCAGGCTGTGTACACACACGCCTGTCAAACTACAGCCGCAGGGAGAGCATGATGTGTTTACAGAGCGCTGCCAAAACCATTTGCGCCCGGAGTGAGTGGCTCAGCCCATGACTCAGGTACCTTCTCGTAAAAAAAAAAAAAAAAAAGTATATAGGGGGTGGGGGTGGGGTGTTGGTGTCGATGAAATCACACCTCCAAAAGGTTCTTCTTTTCGGCAGGACGGGTCGGGCGGGAATGTACGGGTTTGCTGTTTAGTGTTGGTGTGGTGCGGAAGGAAGGTTTCTTCATGGTTGAGTGAGCGTTGTGGGAGGTTATTACAGTCTAATTACAGGGTCGTTGGCAGGTTACTACAAATCCAAAGTGGGAGGTCACTGCAAGGTCACCGTTGGCTCAGTGGGATAAAAAAACACACTGAACGTGTGTGTGTGTGAGTGTGCGTGTGAGAGAGAGAGAGGATTTGGGATAATGACAGCCCCACACACATCCACACCCTACGTGTGTTAACTGGGAGCAACCTCAACACCTCTCCTCGCTCCACTGACCCACATTAATGCATTAGCAGCGGTCAAAGGTTATGTAAGCAGCTTCCTGTCTGGATGAAGGGGGTGGAGTCAGCCTCAGTTAGGGAATGTGATTGGACAGTATTTAGGGATAGGCAAGCGAGGGGTTGCCCAAGTTGGTTGGATATTTTGGGATTGGTAGACCTAGATGTACTAGTCACTCTCTCTCTCTGTGTATGTGTGTGTGTTTGTGCAAGTGTGTGTGCCCCTCATGTTGTGAGAATTGGTATACGGCGGCCTTGTTCACGCACCGCGGCCATTTGCTGCGCACTGTGACGTATTTTCACATGATCAGACTCCAAGTGGGTGAGTGTTCTTTCTGCCACTTGGAAACACACACATGAAGCAGGAATGGAGAAAAGGCTGATATTTCTCTGAGCGTCCAGAGATCTACAACACAACATTGTCCTCCTACCGGGAGTTTCGAAAAACAGGCATACTTTACGCATGTGGTCGGTCTGAATGCGGCTTTAGATTTTCTCCGATGAGCAGAAAAAAGGACCATTTTTTTCCTCATTGTAGCAAATCAAAGCGTCCACACAGTGAACGAGACCTTAACTCTTGCTTTTGAAAACATCATGTGACCATGTAGAAAATATATGGGATAGTACAGCATGAATCATGCCTTAGACCAGTGAAGGTACACACACATGTGTACTATGGCAACATTTTAGTTTCATGAATGCCTTATGAATGAAGCCCTGTACAACTTTCACATATGTGTGTATGTCTGTGTGCGTTTGTGTGTGTGAGAAAGAGAGAGTCAGCCATTAACATGTTTAGCTCTGGTTCACAGCCTAAGGCTATATTCCTCATGTATTCCAAGCTCTCACACACGGTTTCCTTCATAAGCCTTTTTGGAAGTGCAGGCTGACCTCCCCTTTCATTTAAACGTGCACACACACACACACACACACACACACACACACACAGTAAAAGCTAAGCTACTTCCACACTCATACCTATCATACAGCAGATCAATAGCACTTTAACTTGCTGTAATTTAAGGCTCCTGATGGTTAAAATATTAAAGTTCCTGACAGGATTCTCACACATTGAGAGAAAAAGAACAGAACATTGTCTGAAAGTTGAGTCATGGCAACTGGACTTTCTTTCTTTAAGGTAGAGACGTTTCATTCTGCATCCACAGAACTTGGAAGTTGGCTTGTGTCCACAAATTTATCCTCCAGGTTGGTTTCACCTCAATCCCGCCTTGAATAGGCTCATTAAGTGGAACAAAGGCAGGACAGAGGATAAATTTGTGGGCACAAGCCAACTTCCCAACAATTGACAAAGTTCTGTGGATGCAGAATGAAACGTTTCTACCTTAAAGAAAGAAAGTCCAGTTGCCATGAATCAACTTTCAGACAAATTCACAGGATGACTGAGAATCTTCACAGACATTACCGAACATAATTATAGCTGGACTTCTGGTTATAAATAGTACATTTGATTGCAAATACTAGTTCTAGAAGTGTGAAAGAAGCGTGAAAGAATCTGATGAGACCTTGACGTGAAGTCCACAATGTCCTTTGCGCTCACAGATATCACTGACTCATCTAGCACTGAACGTTCATCTTCATACCCAGATCCACTTTTCATCCAAAATATCTCATAAGATATGAGCTCACCGTGATGGTGGGAGTACTGTGTGTACTGGGGACTGCATTACTCTTGGCTCCGATGCAGGAATTCTGTCACGTCAACTGAGACCAAAGAAGGAAAATCCTACAAACTGCAAAAAGCAACCGGGAGAAGAGTCGTTCTGACCGAGGTTGTTACGGGGACTGATAAACGTGTGTGTGTGTGTGTGTATGTATATTTTTTTGTTTACAACAACATAGCCAGAATAAGTGAGAGAGAATGGCTGTGCGAGGGGGTGGGCAGTGGACGAGGAGCGGGGCTGGGGCCGACACAGACAGTTGAGTCATATTTCAGCACTAATTGGAGCTGACTGCTGTTATTGGAGGGATCAGCGCACGCCGCTCTGTTTGCTTTAGCGGGGCAGCCCCGATTTATTATGACTGAAAAACATTAGAGAGGTCGGAAGTAGGGATACCTTAGAGAGCACACACACACACACACATTATCATACACATAACGCACACACAGGAAAGCACTAAAAAGCAGATCATCCAGTGTGGAGGATATGTGTGTATCAGTAGATTTACACAAGGATTGTGTGTGCTTTTACATTGTGTAGTAGACTGGGTGCACTGTATGTGTGAGTATGAGGCTGTGCAAGCTGGACATTAAGGCCGACAGTGTGGACTGAGTGAATGTGTGAGAGAATGTGGGTTTCTTTAGGGGTGTGTGTGTGTGTGTGTGTGTGTGTGCGCTCACCATAATGCTATAACTGCCAGAGCAGGGCGCTGTCCTCCAGTGCAACTAAGTCACCACATGTTTTTATAGTTAATGGACAGTATGTGAGGACTTTGCCAAAGGTATTATGCTAACCCCCGAATGACCTCCAGCACAACCCCTCTGTCCAACACAATGGTGCACACTATTTAAGTGTGTGTGTGTGTGTGTGTGTGTGTGTGTGTGTGTGTGTCCATAAGTATGTGTATGTACATTTTTGGCATGTTTATGTTGGCTGGCCCACTCCACACACTGTTAACATGAGGCAGGTCAATAGTTCTGAGGGACACATCAACACACACATCAGAAAAGAACGTTGTAGAAATTAAAAACATTCAAAACAGTCATATACTAATATAATATACTAATACTACTACAAAAACAACTAATGATAATAATAATAATTAATACAATTAACTACATGCATGTATTTTATATCGGAGTGCCATGAGGACCTTTTCACCATGGAAGAATCCAGAAAGAGAGAGCGGAGAGGGTGACGAGATGAGAAACGATAACACACACCTAAACACATGAGTGCAGCCTCTCCCATTTCAGTATCAAATATCACTGGTAATACTGGAATATGCGCAGCCGTCAACTCTACACGTTCTCTACTTACCTGGGACGTGTGTAAGTGTGAATTATCAGATTCAATACCCCAACTCCAGGCTTTAATAAACTCACTGAGTGTGTGTAAAGCCCTGCGGATGAACGCAAAGATATGAGTGGGTCAGGGGGTCAGTGGGGGGACAGTTTATCGTCCGATCTGTGCCTGACTATTCTAATTGAATTAGAGGTTATAGGACACAGTATCTCTGGGAGGGAGATCAGGAGCCAGTCTGAGGGAATCATTAAAAAGACAGATGCATGGATATGGTGCAGGTGCATATGGTTCCAGTTCGCACCCGGTCCCGGAGGAAGAAACAGAGTGGTGAATATTTAAAGTTTATTAAGAAGCACAAATAACTCTCTTCATTCAGTCCAAATTAGTTTCTGAGAACAGATAAAGTGGTAAAACGCTACAACTAAATTACCCACAGAACTAATTCAGACAAGACTTCAAAATAGCAAATAAGTCATGCTATATGTTAATATGCTAATTTCTACATATTTTTAATTCCAGATGTTGGAAAGCTGTTGACAATTATACAGTTTTTATATTAATTAAAATTACTAAATATTAATCATCTGTAAGTATCATTTTGGATTGCATTCATACTAAAGTAGAGAATTTTGAATACAGTTATTCTAATTACATTAACGTTCACTCATTCACATGCATTCTGTTATAGTACATAAAACGTAATGTATTCATGCATGTAAACAGCTGTATCACTGTTTGTTTCCTTGTGCAATACTTCTGGTTGGTGAATTCACCAATTTGCAACTCACCAACTAGAATCAACATGAATGTTATTACAAATTGTGATGGATGGTGGGGACGTATCATCCCCAATATACAGCAATTATTGAATTGGTTGTGTCTTACGGGTCACTTTCCCATTCGTGGATTAAACCTATAGGTCTATACCCATGGGGCTGTGTCTTTTCCTGCTGCCACATAAGAGGCTGTAGCTATGTTTGGTTGTTAACATTGCCAAAACTGTGCAAGAAAAAACACTTTCCAGTTAATTCTGTATAATAAAACATCTTCTTGAAGCATCTTCTGATTTAATTACAGCATTTGGTCTTCTTAGGGTAACACCTGCCATTAGTTTAACTCCAGTTTAACTCCAGTCCTAGAAGGACTTACATGCTCCATGGAGCTTTCCAATTTGCCTGATTTTTCAGGTTACAGGTTACATTAAAGGTGAACCAACTTATCATTTACACCACCAGAACATGGCAGGTTTTTATATCCACTCTATTACATAATATTACATTTGGGTGTTTGTGGGTGCGAATGTAAATTGAATGACGTGTGGGGACACCCAAGCACTAATGCATTTCATTTTCTGCTCATTCACTTCTGTGCTGCTTCATTGGCGTGACTGTATCACATTAACCTCCAGCATTCATATGTTCTCTCGGGGCTACCTTCCTGCCTCCTGACCACGGCACCTCTGCTCTGCAGAACTGCCCTTCTATGAACAATTAAGTATTTTTTTTCTGAAAATAAGCGGTGGACGAGCATGTAGACTTGCAGTGAACACACAAACCAGAGAGAAAGAGAAAACGAGTAAAAAAAAGAGACATAACATCCTGTCCAAAGGGAACGGATCACAAAGCCCAGCCTGTTTTTGCACCTGCGTCCCCGGGTTCATCTCCCGGGTGAGTCAAGGGCTTCCTGGGCCAAACACGCTCAGATTCCCAACACACACATGCATACACTGTCACACACACCTCCGTAAGAGAATCCCCTCACTACAACAGGTTCAAGGAATGGTCACGACCATGTGAGAGAGTGTGAGTGTGCGCAAGTGTGAATGACGGTGAGTGTCCGAGTGTATGCGTGCGACAGGAGAGACAAGCGAACCCTACAGGTGAGCAGCGTTCAATGGTGCACCTGCATCATTATCAGTACGACCTGTGAACTCCCACCCTTCACCTGAAACAGTAAACGTTACCTGTCCAACGTGGACACACAAACACGCGCACACACACACACGCATGCAAGGCCCTGGGAACCGCATCTGCAGATCTTCTCTCCCCGCCTCCCCGAGCCGTGATGGAAAACGCATACTTCCGACGAGCTGGGCTATCGCTGACACAGACCCGGCCACAAGCGCACGGCCCAGGACAGGCACAATGGAGCGCACACTTCAAAGACAATGTTTGCGACTAACGCACACACACACACACACACACACACACACAGAACAGCTGGAGAAAACATCAGTCAGGAGAGAGACAGCCGCGGTTAAGGCAGCATTAGCTGAAGGAAAGCTGCGCCCCTTTAATGCACGTGTTTTATAGTTGCCCTAATGAGAACTGGCTGTGTTAAAGGGACGGCGAGTCAGGGGAGACATCTACACATCAGCACTCACTTTAATGGAGCTCGAATCGCTGTCAAGACCACAAATGAACAAACGCACTTAAGTAAAGAGAGAAAGCAGGCCTAAGTGGCCCTGTCATGTGAAAATTGTAACTTTTGAGTGTCGGACATGTCGCACCAGCAGAACATCAGGTTTTGGATTTCTGACCTTCATCTTAGCAAAGGAAAAACACTGCAGACGTACTAATTAACACAGAAATGTAACTTTGGCCATGTCAGATCTAGTATAGTCTAGAAACGTGAGGAGCTGAGTCTCATAAACAAAGTATCAATCATCAATAAAATAATAAATCAGAAAGCTCTCGGGTGTACTTATAATGGGGCCCTTTTTCTTGGAACTCGTAGCTAAGCCTGCAGTCCATCCACAAAGTCTTTAGTTAGTTATATTGCAATAGCAAAGTCTTTCCCAGACAAATCTAAAAAAATTAATAAATAAGAAGCCCAAGCAATTGGACAATGGTGAGAATAGTAGATGTATTGGTCAGCCTAGGAAACAGCAGCAGATGAAAAATAGATAATTTCCCATCCAAATCAGATGATGCCCATCAAAACTGGCAGGTACACCCATGGGACACCAGGAAAACACATCTACTGTCCAGACGTCTAGCCACAAGTGGTCTCCATGAAGTGAAAGTGAAGTGATTGTGACAGCACACGGTTCTCACAGTGAAATTTAGCCTCTGCATTTAACCATCACCCTTAGTGAGCAGTGGGCAGCCATGACAGGTGCCCGGGTAGCAGTGTGTGGGGACGGTGCTTTGCTCAGTGGCACCTGTCACGTCCATGCGGGCATGACGCGGCGGGTGCACAGAGAGCAGGACGAAGAGTGACGAGGAATGAAGGACGCTATCACCTGACATCATGAAACTGGGGTTTAATGGTGGAACACAAGACAGGGGAGACGGGAGACATCCGAGGCATTGACACTGGTGAACACGGAACATAACATTAAAGACCTGAGGAATGATAAATGAACGAATGACTGGTCCAGTTTTCACGATGCACGAGCGGCGGATGTCCAGCGCAGGCGACTTCGGGCCAGTGTGGTACCGGCACCTCGTCCGCCGTCCGCAAACTGATCGCCTGACCCAGGACTACTCTTCTTCCCGCCGCCTTTCGGTACGAATAGGCAACAGTAACTACAGACTCATGTATCACACAGTGTGCTTGCTCTATGCCATTAAGTGGTTACCTGAACTGTTTGCATCCACCGAGAGTCTCTTGCCGCAAGCCCAAGCACCCACTTCCTGCTGCTCACAGTCCTCCTGCATCCCCTCCAAGCCCTGACATGTCTGCTCATGTGCCTCCAGGATCAGCCTGTGACAGGTAGGAATATGACTGGCCCCAAATTAGTTTTTTTCCTCAGGATTTCACAATTTTTTCAAATTTCAGGGTGTGTTTTATCAAAATTTGTAATTTTGCTATTTGTTTGTCCTTTGCTCTGTCTAAATGAAGAACAAGAAACCCCCCACAGCCCTGATCCCAACATTATCAAATTTGAGACTCCATGAAGAGACAGGATGATTTGAAGGAGCATACAGGCTAACCACAGATAATTTGTGGTTACACCTCCAAGATGTTTGGAACAACAACAGACTTCATTTAAAAACTGAAGTGAAGTGAAGTGATTGTCACACGTGTGTGTGTGAGCATACGTAGAAGAATTGTTGGGGTTTTGATGGCAAAAGGTGCTCACAAAAACACCGGTTTTATTTAGATTTCTTCTCTGTTCATTCACTGTATTTTGTTAATAGCACAATTCAACATTAACTGTTCTGAGGACATTGCCTGGTCAAATTTCTGCTTCTGAGGAAGAACAACAAGGAGAGAGTTGCTTGGGCCAAGAAACACAAGGAAAGGACGATAGACTAATAGAAAGATGTTCTTTGATCTGACAAGTCCAAATTTGAGATTTTTGGCTCCACATGTGTGGTTCCCATCGTGAAACATAGAGGAAGAGATGTGATGGTATGGGACTGCTTTACTGACACTGTTGCTGATTTATTTACAATCCACTTAACCAGCTATGACAGCATTCTGCAATTCTGCTTCTGGATTGCACTTATCGAAAGCGATGTGATTGTCATTGTGAGCACAGCACACGGTGCACAAAACAAAATGTGTCCTCTGCACTCAGTGGCACCTTGGCAGCTGGGATTCGTACCGGCCACCTTCCATCCAATTTCTTATCTGCTGGGCCACTGCCTACCTCCAATGCCGACGGCCTACTGGTTTGGTATGAGTTGGACTGTAGAGTGATGGCAAAGCAGCCAACAAGGGAAAACCTTCAAGACCGGAAACCCATTCTAGGTGACTACATCATAAAGCTGATTGAGAGAATGCCAAGCTGTCATCAAAGCTAAACTTGGCAACCTATCTGTTTATATACTTATATATAAAATATAAAAGCATGTTCTGACTTGTTTAACACTTTATTTGTTTACTACATAATTCGCTCATAGTTTGGAATTCTTCAGTATTAATCTACAATGTAGAAAATATAGGAAAACCATTGAATTAGAAGGCGTGTATGAACTCTGTATTTCCACAGATTTGTTCTAAAAAACAAAAATCTACAAACATTTTTGCATTCAAATTTTACACCAGAATGTGCAGCAACTTACAAGTAACAATATATACATATTACCAATAGAAGGACATGAGTCAGGGAAAGGTGAAAAACTGGAAGAACTGGAGGAAACTAGAAGAGATCGTTTTGCCCCCATGGTGAGGAGAGTGGTAAAAGACGAAAAATGATGGTCTCAACAGTTTTTTACTGTAGTTGAATTACATCTTGAGTTTAACAAGTCCCCAAAGCACTTTCATTTGAAAGGTTTGACATTATTTCATTATTACAGCTTTGATTTAAATGTGTCCCAAAGAAACAAAAATGGGAGAAAAAATTAACTAAGAACATGCAGCCAATGTAATAAAAAAAATCCATGGTCCTCTCAGTCAATGGGGCATGAACCCCATATATCTGTGACAAGACTCTTCAAGATATTACATAATATGGCATAAACTCTGTATTCAACAGCATTTTTTATCTCTATGATGATTTAAGATTGCATACCTATTTTACAGAAGAGAGTAATTTTAGAAATTAATTTGTGAAAATGAACAAACCCAAATGTACAAATGTTAGTACTGTTTGCCAAAATGTGTATTTTAACTGGATATCATTTTAAAATTGCATTATTATCTTGATTTATAGTACTGTTTTATTGTAATTTACTTTTATATGTAAAATATGATGCATACCAACACATATACAATGATTCATTGTGACACAGTGCATTCAGTAAAGTTCACAGTGGCCAATGCACAGTCAGTCAGGTGTTAACCTATTACTTCCTAAACATAATCAAATAAAAGCCGTTCTGCGCTTTATCTGCGTCCACATCTACAATTCAGTAGTATCATTTCAGACTTCACCCTCATCCAAAACCTGAACTTGGAGTTTGAGAGTGTGTGTGTGTGTGTGTGTGTGTGCTCAAGTCGCCTCCAATGGAAACATTAAGCGATGTGTGTGTGCATGGTTGGGGGCTGGAAGGTTTTTGGGGCTCCCCCTGTTGCAGAGCAGGGTCGGTGTGTGTTGCGACCCCTGTGACGTGCTGAGACCTTGGATGTGTGTGTGAGAGTGTAACGCGAGCCGGAGGTGAGCTCCCTTAACGGAGCAGGGCTGAGGCCTCTGCCTCTTTGAATAGACTAAACACATATGTCGCTGTGTGTTACAGACACACACACACACACACACACATACACACACACACAGACCAATCGCTCTGTGTGTGTCTGAGTGCAGCTCCTAATGGGCCTGTCACAAATGACAGTTTCTAATGGCTCTAATGGAGGATGACAATATGAGACGGGCATCCGTCAGGGCGCCTCACTGGGGCTTTCAGGCCCACGGAGCAGAAGTCTCAGTTACCCGCTCAGTTTTTGATGTCTTCACCAAATAAAAACCCATATTTTAACAAAGAACACACAAAACTAACAAATCCAGCGCATGATCTTGGTGAGAGCTTAAGTGAAATTGTGAAACATGCTTCCAAAATGAGGACGTCTTCGCTGTGTGTGAGTGTGTGTGCCTGCAAAAGCTTTGAAACTTTCTGAAGTTTCAGCAAGAGAAGAAAACCGATCTGTACTTTTTGGTCTGCTGGGTAAGAGTTGTTAAAATGTGATTAAGAGAGAGAGAGAGTGTGTGTGTGTGTGAGAGAGAGAGAGAGAGAGAGAGAGAGAGAGGGAGCTTCACTTCACATCTATCTATCTGTCTATCTACATCATTTGTATATGTTATGTGTGTGAGAGAGAGAGAAAGAAAAAGAGATAGAGAAAGAGAGAAAAGCCTTAATTAAAAGATTTAAATGTTTGACTTTGGGCTACCAAGGTTAAGGTTAAGAGCTGAGGCCGGGAGTTTTGCCATGAAGAAAAATGTGTGTGTGTGTGTGTGTGTGTGTGTGTGTGTGTGTAATGCAAAGACAGAGTCAGCAGGCACACTGGCGCTCTCTGGCCTCCTGCGCTGAACTTGGCCTTGCCATCGTTCGAGTGAAACCGGAGCCCCCTGGCCCACAGACAGCTGACTGACAGAGGGGTGGGTGGGGGGGCTCGTGGGGGGAGAAGGGTTAGCGCTCCACAGGGACCCAGAATGCATTTCAAACCCATCAGTGTCACTTATTGCACTAAGTGGTGACATAATCACCATCGCCGCAGCAATTCCTACGGGACCGTCAGAGTCACTAACCAACACATGCTGAACAGAGATCAGAGAGAGGGTGACAGGGACGGAGGGAGAGACAGGCCAGTTACACGCAGCAAGCTGGAACAAGCGTAGTTTGCAAAGTGCGTCCGTGAATATGGAAAAAAAAAACGAGCAGAAGGGAAATTTTATTTTTTCGAAAAAATCTGACTGACAGCGTGGCTTCTTCATATTTCCTGAGCGTAGGGCACACACCGTGCCACCTGACATTTGTGTCTGCGAGAACCACAGGAAGTGCAATGACTGGTCCGCTGAGTTGTGTCAGAGGTGCAGCTTTGATGGCAGTTTTGCTCTGACGGAAAGTTTCCTCCTCCTAAACCCTGAGAAATAAAAATGAGAAAGAAAATCAAAGAAAACTCCTAGAATGTTTGTGATATTTGACTTCCATGTACTGCATGGAGCGAAACCCTGGTGAATCATTTGGTGAAACTGAACTCGTAGGTCTGCACGTACCAGCACTAGGTGGCACTGATGAATGATGCACCACATGCAGAAAGACGCAAACATGCCAAAACAACACGGCTAAATGCACATGCTGATCTGCACGACGCACACATGCATAGCTGTTGTTGTATCAATACCGGGATCAAGAGTAATAAATGTGTAAATGTGAATTGTAATGAAGGAATACAACTTAAAACCCTTGATCATACACATTACGCAAAAGGTGATATGACTTTTAAAGTGACTTTAAAGTAAAGTTTTTAATACAAATGATACAATAACATGCTAAAAGGAGTCCAAGAACTGAAATCGGTTTGCACCATGCGTCCTAAGATTTAATGAGACAATTTTATGCATTTCTTGCTTCAGATTAAAATGTGGGTTGCCCCAAAATGCTTTACACCAAAGGTTGCATTAATGTAGCCATTCATACCGGCAGTTTAAAATAATGAGACATGCGCGACAAACAAACATGTACAGAGGCACTTGTGATCTGCAACGATGATATTTCAGTGTCATGGGATTTTTACTGACCACAGAGTCAAAGTATCTACAAAGAAAGCCACTTGTTCAGAGACCACATATGTGGAGTGTGTGTCTGCATGCCAGGCTCAATTCGAGTACAAGCACACGTATACCCACACGCAAATGCATGCACACACACACACACACACACACACACACACACACCACAGACCCACAAGCAAATATTCCCTTTAGTGTGGAAAAAAACTGTGCTAAGCGATTAAATCTCTCTGTGTCTATTCATTCAGACCCCTGCCAATGGCCCACTGTCAACTAATAAAAGAACAAAGTGGATTGGATACTACAGAAAAGAGTGTGTGTGTGTGTGTGTGTGTGTGTGTGTAAGAGAGAGAGGGGGGGAACAGTGAGAAAGAAAAGAGGGGAGAAGAGAGACTTCTGAAAGATTTATCCGTAGGTAGACACGTCAGCTGATAGTTTTACCGTATTCGGGTGGGAGCCAGGTCCAGGACAGGTCTGAGCTGAGCTGAATTAGCATGTTTGTATTTAATGTATATGTTTGCACTTTGTATGTAAAATAGCTTTTGCATGATACCATTCGAGCCGATCGCAGTTTAGAATTAAAAAAAAAAAGAACCAGAACATACTTATGTTGACAGGGACCATTTTGCTCATAGGTCAAGCAGCCCAGCACCCATGCCTCCCCTGCACCGGCTGTTTTCTTCTGCTGCTGTTTGGAGCGGGTCCTGTGTGTGTGATACTGTGCGTACACAACAGTGCACCGGGATCGGCGCTACAGAAGCGTATACTTTTTACCGGATTACGTGTTCAGTAAGGAAAGACACTATTAGTGCTCTAACCAGCCGATGAGAGCGACGGTGGAGATAAGTTGCTCTCAATTGCATGCCTATGGTATCACTACCCATTATACACCAGTAATATCAACAATATGACAGTTTAATATTTGCATTACATTTGTGCTCTTATCAGCTTTAATATAGTTATGAAATGTGCCAACATATTATATATAAAAAAGATTTGACCCTCTCTAGATTTGTAGGTAGTACTGGTCCTGGCTAAAAAGGAAAGACCAGCTTATGATATTTGAAGGAATGAAAAACACATGTTCCCATACACACCCCTACATAACACTAAAGAGCCATATAGTCACATACAATGGCGGCTACAGACAACATGGTACTCTCTAGAACAAATTAATATGTACAAAATATTTCATTTTAAAGAAGACTTTTTGAATAGAAATTGGCTTTGATTTCTGAGGTTTAATCTTGGGTAACCTGCATCTATACTGCGTAGTGTTGCAACAAGGCTCTATAATTACTGTGACTGGGTTTTGGTCCGTTTTTATAATACAAAATGTAGAACAGTTATTACCCTAGATCCCCACAAAGCTTCACACAATTCCGGACGTAAGAATCAGTTTTATCTTGTTTTAACCAAAGGAAATCACATTAAAAATGGTCCCAGCAGCTGGCTGAGGTCAGAATTTAGAAAGATGTCATATATTTTTTGTTTATAGTTATATACATATATAGTATGCTGATAGTACTGTACATATGTAGTATGTAGTAGCTTGAAAAGCTGTAAACTGTAAATGGACATATAAAGTATATAAGGGTGTGTGTGTATATATATAATATACATTTCTTCCTCTCTGAATCATATAAGCCTCCGCATATGCTCACACAGCCTCAGAACATTCTGTGGAGTGTTTCTATGAATTCTTCGGCCGATACAGTGAAGGCACTTTCAATTCGCATCAGCTCCTTATACTAAGAACCCTTCTCCCTGTCTGCTCTTTATTTCTCAGCTAGAAACTTCCCAGCTGACTTGCACTACTTCTACCTGAGCCCAGTGCTGCAGCTTGTGCACGCATCACAACACAGAGACTTGCGGCGGACACAGAACAATCACACACACACACACACACACACAGAACAAAAACAACAAAAAAAAAAAGGACTTCAAAAAAGTTAGTCAGAGGCTTTGGAGAGGAGTTGAGAAAAGCTTGTGTCAGAAACTGCCCCAGCAAAGCCTGCAATTACCAGCATGACAGAATAATAGACGTACGGACACGTTTCTTCCTTTATTTACTGCTCTTTGCGCGGGCCCACAAAGGAAGCCTGGCGATGCAGGGGCGAGCGAGCGCGTGGGCGGCTCTGTCAGAGGTCTGAAAGTGCCTGTCATTTTAACGCTTAGATTACACCGAGCAACAATGGGGTGCGTGGCGCGAGACACACGTCCTTGCCTCGCCATTAACGCCCGCCGAGGTTAGCGACATGCACTTAACACGGGAACTTTAAAGCATCGTTTGACTTCCTTACGTAGCACGTAGACGTAAACCCAGCAGAAGTTAAACAGGAGCAGGGGGTGATTATGCGGATTAATTAAAGTCCCTTTTCAGTGGAGCGAATTCCGCGTCCGTGGAACAAGACAAGGATTTTTCCACCCTGAATTACAGACAGGTCAGGTTAGCAGGGGGAACACACAGGAGGGAAAAATAAATCAAAATATACATTTTTACTTCTAATAAAACTAGAAATTTGTTCACGTTTAGAAGTTGTAAGGACTCTTTAAAACAGAGGTTTGCAGTGTGTGTGTGTGTGTGTGTGTTCCTATGTCTAACATGAGAAAAGTGTGACCACAGCATTATCTCTAATCGTGACCCTCATCACCCCAGATCTGTATCTCGGCTGCATTTTCCATCGAGCAAAACCAGTCCGAGTCTGTGCGGGTATCAGCACATCTACAGCAAACGCACACATCGCACAAAATCTCCACAGCCAACCGGAAGCTCAGCACACACACTCTCACACACGTTAGAAAGAGTCGGATAATAGCTTTATTATGAATGTGATGATGAGAATGCAGCCGAATAAAAGGGTCAGTGGGGTTCTGATGACAGGGTGACAGGCATGTCATTAAAGGGCATTAAACGTGTGGATTGTTCCAACTTCGGAGGAATGAATAAAATTCACACTCACACACGCAACCGTACACAATAAGATGTCTTTGTACAAAGCAAGCAGAATTCGAATGGATTACGGTTCACACGAATGTGTGCTGCTGTTGCAATGGTTAAGTAGATGCCTGGTGAAGGGGATGCCACACGATGCTTTGAGAAAGTTCTGACTTTTTTGAACCCGCCTGTCGAGCGACCAGATCAACTGGCAGAAGCAGCCAGGAGCCGCTCTGGCTCCGCCGCCCGGGATGCGTCCTGCGGTTGGGAAGAAGAAACGGCAAACGCCTCGTTCGGAAACATTCATTTCGGATACCTGCTGTGTTTCGTACCCATGCTTTGTGTGCTGTGTGTTTTCCTTATTATATATTTACAGACTACGAGAAAAAAAAAAAATTAATTTTCCGGCGAGAGAAAAAGTGCTCTTTGAGAGGGAAAAGTATGTGTGTGTGTGTGTGTGTAAGGGCGGGAGATGGGAGAGTTTCTCAAGTTGCAATAGAAAGCGTGGGATGGGGGGGTCTGCATCCTCAAACACTCTGATAACACAAAAAAGGGAGGAGGGACATTCAGGTAGGGGGGGGGGGGGGGGGGTCAGCCGGAATGCTGGACCCCCTGATAGTTATCTGACATGAGGGAGGCACACACACACACACACACACACACACACTCAGACAGATGAGAAGGTCCTGTGAACAGGTAACGCGAGTGTGTGAATTTGTATGTCCATGTTAATGCGTGTTAATTTACACCTATGTGCATTTGTGTGTGTGTGTGTATTATTAATATTAATAATCGAAATGAAAATTAGCTTGCATATGTTAATAGGCGTCGCTCCTTAACCGGTTAATGTAGCAGATTCACTTCTTGCTGCCGAGTTTCAGAATTATTAGATGCTTATCTTGCGCAGTTTCGGTAATGCAGCTGAACAAAGAGGTGTGCACATTCACACACATATACACAGACTCACACGTAACACGCACACACACACACACACACAAACCCCACTCACCCCCTCAGTTCCATATGGGAGGCGTCTCATCGGTGTGTGAAACTAGGTCACCAGTTCCTTCTTCGATCCTCCTTCTGAGGCTCCTATGAGCCTTTACAGTGGGACATTGTTGGGAAGGAGAACATGATGCAAAAGAAAGAAAGAAAAAAGAAACGGACAGAAAGAAAGAAAGAAAGGTAGATAGATAGAAAAGTAAAAGAAGAAAAACAATCAAAATGGAAAAACGGAGAGAAGATTTAGAACAGGATGTGACAGGATACGTGTGAGAGTTTTGAAAATGAGTGTTTTGAGTATAAAACTACAAATCAGTCACATACATTGCGATGCTGGAAACTTCTCAGAACACAAAGGTAACACACACTTATACCCACAAACCGCGGTATTGGGGGTGAGATTCACAGAATTCTCAATTTTCAGCATTCTACTAATTTGACCTTTTCTTCATTCTGAAAATGAATAAGCGGCACTGAAGGTTTTTACCTACTTACATCAAGTGAAAACCAGCGCGTCTTTCTAAGAACCATAGAGGCAGTGATATGCAGAAGCAGGAGAATGGACATTTAGGCATTCATGGACCTTCACCAAGACCGACCACTGAAACACACACGGTTTAAAAAAGCTGTGCGTTTCTGTGCTGGTGATGCAGTGAAGTAGTGAAATGCAACTATTTAATTATTCAACATTATTGTGTCTAACTAATAATTATGTTTTTTTGAATATATATGTAAACTAGACCAAACTAGAAAATTGGAAAATAAATAAATAAATACAGCAGAAATCGATGCATTTTGATAATGTAGGTGGGTACACCCCTTTGCAGTCCAGCATGTACGAATTGATTTTGGGGTGTCCATCTGTGACTAGATTAAATGCAATACTTCTTTGAAATTGTGGAACTTAGTTAGATTTGTAACTGCAGTTGAGAACAGTGAATGCTGCCTCAAGAAATAAATGCAAAAGTGATGTAATACCTATTTGTTTTTTTTCCCTCTCACACACACACACACACGCTCACACAGAGAAGTCAGTTGCACCACTTTTCCCACCGCATGGCCCTGGAGATATGGCAATGCGTGGGGGGCTCAGTGAGGGTCTGAGCCCCCAGACGGTGCCTGAGCCTGGGTGTGGTTTGGGCTCCCTACCCCTGGCCTGAAGAATGTGTGTGTGTGTGTGTTCACGTGTGTGTGGGGCGCATGTGGTCATCCAGAGTTTCCTCTCCACACCGAGTTACGCAGGTTACCGAGACGACGGCACCTGCTGTGCACCTGGTGTGTATAACGTGCTGTAACTGCTGTCACACACAGGCAGGCCCAGCAGCATGCTGTGGTGTTTATGTAACCGTTAATACACACACGCACACACACGCACACACACACACAAGGGTGAGTTGTAAAAATATAATGGAGGGGGTGATGGAACCCAACAGTTCTCTGTGTACAGCTGACAAAGGAACACACACACACATACACACACAGACACAGACACACACTGAAATACAGTTAAAACCAAAGATTACAAAGACAAAATTGTATTAAAATTACATTAATGCAACTTTCATGAATTTGATTTTACACACAACATCTGACCACACACACACAAAAATTCCCAGGCCTGTGACCCAGAACCCGGCGTGTCAGGGAGCAAGTGGTGCTGCTTGCAACCGGGTGGAGGTTACCAAACACACCAGCATAATCCCACATGGGTCTGCACTGCCAACACACTCACACACACTGAGCCCAATGCCAAAATCTGGCTTAACGCAAACACAATAGCACACAGACACACACAGAGAAACACAATAAAATGCACACACAGCACAATGACACAGCAGACAGGCTTTTCAAAGCATTTGCAGAACATTTTATCAACACATTAAGGCACAAAATACATACAAAAACACAAATAAAAATATTCTTGTCACAGACAACTTTCAACCCTCTCCAAGACAGAATCACCATCATCATTATTATAATTAAACTGCAATAATAATACTGATGGGAATCAATACAACACTGGACAGAAGGTTCAGTTTTATGTGTCAAATGGAAAGATTTGAATTAAAATGTCTGTTTGTGTGTGTTTCTGTGTGTGTTGGTTTGTGTGTGTGTGTTAGAGAGAGAGAGAGAGAGACCCTGACAGAAACCAAAAACAGCAGGAGTTTTGGCTTTGATGAGGATTCATTCTCTGTTAATTAAAGAGACTAGCTCCTGTAATTACTAGAGTTCATGATCTTGTCTTCCTCTGACCACTAGGGGCTGAGGGAGCAGCGGTGATCCCATGGTTCTCACATCAGCTACTCAAATTCCCTAATAATGATCTTATACTATGCTCCAGTTGGGAAAACTGATCCAAGATCAGCACAAAGGGGCAGCTTCCTTACTGACATAAATTGTAACATCTCAGTGTGAACCTAGTGTAGTCACAAAGTAACATCTTTGGCCACTGTAAATATGGTTTTAGCTCTTTAACTAAAAAATGAGCTAAACTAACCTAATAGCTAAATCATTCACCTAAAATACTCTTTATCTAAATATTCTTAAAAGTAAAATTTGACCCACATTCACTGAAATGTAACCTCTGTTCTAATTTGTATGAATCAGAGCATATCAATGGAGAGAGAGAGAGAGAGACTGGAGAGAGAGTGGCGAGAGAGAGAGATAAACACTTTATTATATACCAGTCATGTTACAAAAGACAAAGGTCTAATAAAATCAATCAAACAAAAAAATTGAGAAAACCACTCAAAGTGAAAGCGGGTAATACAACCAGAGACAACAATCCAGGAAAGCAGTCAAAAGCTCAAGTTTCAAAAGCTCAAAATGAGAGAGCGAGAGAGTGAGAGAGAGGGAGAGAGAGAGAGAGAGAGAGAGAGAGAGAGGGAGAGAAAGTAAGCACATATCCATGTAAACCATCAGTAGTACCGAAAATGTTCCTATCTTGTAGACACACACACAAACACACGCAGATAATAATGGTGAAACTCAGATACCAAACGTGCAACATGGAAAGATTCTTTTATATTAATTAAAATATTGACATTAACCATCGTCATTTTGAATACAGTCCCCAGTTTCAGGCATTTCTCCTCCATTAAAATGAAACCACTCCATCATCATCATCATCATCAGTCTGAGTGTATAAGCTCAAAAGTGTGTGGAGGTCGGTGAGGAATGATTTTACTGTTTACAGTGGTCTGCAGTGCTGCCTGTGTGTTCCTGCTCATCTAAATCAAATGGGATATTTAATTAAGCGTCACACATCAACACACAGTTGCTCCAAAGCCGCACACACACCAGAGCTCTCACACACAAAGGTAAGGTGAGCTGGATGTGTGTTTTAGTGAATGAATGAACACATCTGGGCCTAATATCCGCAGTCCTGAGATACAGTATGTGCTGGGTACGCATGTCCAGGGTCTTCTCTAGGGTCCATTCTCTCTCTCTCTCTCTCTCTCTCTCTCTCTCTCACACACACTCACACACACACATGCAAATGCACACAGAGACATGCACACTCCAACACAGTTTTACAAACACAAAGCGGAAGAGTTCTGTCTGGGACTCGGCATAGATAACAAACTCTCTCAACAGGACACATCTGTATTTGGGTTTCTATCAGTCCCTCTGCTCACACACACACACACGTGAAGGGTCAGTATCACATCTACCTTTTATGGGTCAGTGTCACATCCTTATGAACACAAAAAATGCATACGAAAATCTTGTGTGTGTGTTCCTGTTCTAAGTCATTTATTTGATTAAAAACTAATATTATATCACCACTAACATTTGTCAGAAAAAAAATGTTTTAAAGAATCACAACTTTTGTCAGAATATATTTTCATTAAGAATTCCATGACAATAAATCAACAGATTTTGTCATTTTTAAGATCCTTGCAAAAAAATATATTTCTTCCAAACACAAAAATCCATCAAATGCAGCATCAAGCGCTGCGACGACTTGATTTAAATTCAGCTCATATTTCTACATTTTTATTTGTCCCACACCTATCGGCTAAATCTAAATGGACCCTTCACCCAGCCCAGCGCATTCGCAACAATGATTTATAGCCGCGAAGTTATGAACAAGCGGGCCGGGTTCTCCACATCTGCAGCCGCAGCCATTACTTAAGCATCAGAACGCCCCTGATCTGCGGCGGACCGCTCACCTGGCACCGGCAGCCGCCCCCACCCCGATTATCAACACACTCGTAACGCCCTCGTCACCAAGATGAATGCGTCAGGAGCCGCGCCGAGAGTGTGTCCGTCTGCGTGAATGTGTGTGTGGGAGACTGATTTTAATAACATATCTCTGTATTTCTCGCCAACATCCTTGACAAGCGCATATATATTCCACAGCGTTTTGATAAATTAATTTGCTTTTATCAGTGGAGGATTCGTTCCTTGGCAGAAATGATCTTGAATGAAAAATGGAAATATTCATAAAGGCAGATGTGTATTTCATCTTTATTGATTTATTTTACTCCCATAGTGGAGAAACTTTTTACTCTTCCTCAGAGAGAAAAAAAGAATGTAAAGTTTAAGCATATTAAGTTTGTGTGTGGTGGAGCGAGAGTCTTTTTTAGGCCTCGTTTTGAAAGTGCAGCAGAGAACAGGAACACTATCAGATGATGATAACAGGAAAATTCTAAGCAGACTGACACATCTGATATAAGACCACAGGTCAAGCATACACACACTCATGCACACACTCACACACTCTCACACACACACAGGAACGGATGGACCATGGAGGCAGGGACTGGCCAAACGGTTGAGTATCAGGTGGAGCATCTCAGCTTTAAGATAAAACTGCCAACTTGCCTTGTAGAGTGTGTATATGAATCTAGATTGACCACCACCCCCACACACACACACACACACACACACACACACAGAAGCACAGGTGTTCATTAGACACACCATGCAAGGATAGACACATTTGGTAGAACTGAGGAGCGAAACAACTGACTTTTGATGAAAATTGGTCTGAACGTTGCATCTGGTTGGTGCCTGAAAAACCTTTCTGCATCCTGAGTCATCTTTGATGTCCTTGCACTACGTTTTAGTGAATAAAAATACAAGTTCCGGACAGCAAGATGTCTAGTGTATGGGTGTGGGTGTGTGTGTGTTTGTCTGTGCACGTACGTGTGTGCATTTGCACTTATCTGCACGTTTCCTTTACTTTTTCTGGAAGAAGAAGATTACGCGCTTTTTATCTACCAAACCAAAATGTATCACATGCATCAAGTACATGCGCGTGTGCATGTACAAAGTCACACACATCGGCGCCTGCTAATCAACGTGATCTCAGTGACCAGAAACATGAGCGTACGGTACGTATATGGTAAGATAAGAAATTAGATATATTTCCGAAAAGGTCTGAATATTAACATAACTAACCCATGTAATACTGTGTTACCAGAACACACGTACTCACTTTAATAACGGCTCATGCCTACCAGACTACAATAAGCCTCTTTTTTCTTTTTTTTCAGTATTAGACATAATGTTATTAAGATGCAAAAAATGACAACATATAATTTATTATAATGAGAAAAAAAAAATTCTGCAAAGTCATTGGTTAATTTTTAAAACGCAAGCCTCAAAAGTAAGCTAGTAACAAGCAATGTAACTAAGTGCATCCAGTTCTAATTAATAAGCAAAGTAATTTTATTTCTTGTCGCCTTCTGTACAACGCCTCGGCTTTTTATTTCTAATTCATCGGCAGCATTTATGTAAATATGAAAAAGGCCGACATTTGAAATGTCAGCGTGTGACGTGAACGGCGAGGGGGGGGACGTCTCCAGCCGCTCCGGATTTTAATACCATCTCAATCCCCTTTGATGGAGGCGTAACCTTATTTCAGACGGGGGGGGGGGTTAACCTCGCCATTCTCTCGCTTTCCCTCCACCTTGCTTCCTCGCATTATTTACCCGTGCGCCGGTGCGCCGCCGCTGATGAGTGTTTTATCTGCCGGCCCACCTTTCACACAACGGCGTCCCCCCCGTGCTGAGTATCACCCCTAATTATCTCAACGTCTTCCCCCTCCGAGCCTATCAGCGGGCCGCATCTCCACGCACGCGGCGCACAGGAGAGAGGGATGAGGGTGAGGAAGAGGAGAAGTGTGTGCGGGTGTCTCGGAGCAGGACCACAGGTGTAATTACTTTGTTTCTCTCTCCTTATCGCGCATCGACTTTGCATCTGTTCGCTCTCATATTCACCCGGGAATAATATAGCTGTGCACCCCATCACACACACTAGACAAACTCAAACTCACACACACACACACACACACACCCTGTCAAAGTCGTCGTGACCTTCCCTCTCTCTGAGCGCTATTGTAACCATAAGAAAACCAATTAATGACTTATCCATCTATCTCAATGTCAAGTCTTTTTCGGAGGTGTACTATTATGTCTGTTTCGGAGACACGGCACTAATTAACTCCGCACTCGGCTCTCCTCCTCCTCTCCCCTTCATACATCTCACACTCCTTCAACTCCAGCAGTATTCATTCAGGGTGAATAATGGCCAGGATGAATGAGTGACTGCATGCACACACACACACACACACACACAGAGAGAGACACACACACTCTGCAAGGGTCAGAGCGAGGGAATGAGGGGAAATAAAAGAGACAAGTCATTGGGCACCAGAGAAGTGTCCACACATGCAACTCCTCTCTAGCTTTGTCACTCATTTTCCATTATACCAACAAGTTTTTCCTTTTTTTGAAAGTATTTTTTAAAATAATTTATGTACAGAAGCTCAATATTTCCTTTGTTCTTGTCATATTTGCACATATTTTCTTATTTGCAATTTGTTGTTTAGCATTTATGTAATTGTGATTATAAATTATAAATGTTGTATAATTCCACATCACTTACACCACAATACATAAGTAAATTTAATATAATAATATAGTAATAATAATTCTATTATATTTTCACATAACGATTGTTCAAATAAATAAAATAAAACACACACACACACACACACACACACACACACACACACACACACATATATATATATATATATATATATATATATATATGTATGTTTTTTTTTTTTTCTTTTAATCCTCCTTTGATTTATAGGTTGGGAAAAATCTCCCATTAACACTCGTTCAGGTGCTCCTGTGCAAACAAGCACATGAGATCAGTGGGCACAAAGGGGTGGTCGGCAGCATAAGGTCAAAGGCCAAAGGTCCACAATCAATAAACGGCACTATAGCCACAGTGATTAAAGGAGATGTGTTTCTTTCCCTCTTTTTCTTTGTCCTGTTCGTTCTTCTATGTGTGTGCGTGTGTATGCGTGTATGTGCGTATGTGTGTGTGAGTGTGCTGGTCTGACCTGTGGGCAAGTTTATCCTTGGATGACAGCGTGCAATACATATCTGTATTATTTTGCCGAACTCAACCATTTCTGCTTTTAATTAAAAAGTGGCAGAAAAACAGTTGTAGGGGGTGAAAATGGCACTAATGCAGAAATCAGGCACGTCACACTTGTGAGGTTTTATTTGAACTTCCCATCATAAATGACACTCTCATGCCCGTTGACTGAGCACTCCGTATCTTTTTTTATTCTAATTTACTAAAATGCAATTCTGTGCTCCATATAAGAATTCCGAAGCATTAATTAATTTGTATTTGATAATTTTAACATTTTTACAGCATGACATAAGTATGTTTTTTTTTTCCTTTTAAACTTTGTACTGCCTGTACAAGTTTAATTAAGGAAAATCTCAGTTATCATTCATCATAGTATTTGGGTTTTTTTTTTTTTTGGTTGCAAGTATGAAGTGTGAGTCTTTTTTTCCCTGCATTTGAAAAAGGAAGCACGTTTGAAAATTGAGCCCAAAAATTGCTGGAGGAGGTGTAGGCTACATTTCAAGTTAATTTTTGATTGACCTCAGAAAGGGAATTGAGCGTGGATAAGTTAAAAGCTAATCAAAATGACGCACCCTGCTCTCTCTCTCTTTCCTGGTCTCACACACACACACACACACACACAGATACACTCCCTCTCTCTTACTACAAGTGTCACATACTGCTAACTGTCTTCAAATAAAGGCTGTGTGTGTCTCTGCATATCTGTGTGTGTGTGAGAGAGAGAGAGAGAGAGAGAGAGAGAGAGAGAAGAATTTTGACCAGTACTGAAGGAGTTCTCTTACCTGCAACTTCCACAACTGTGTGCAAGAACTCTGCAACCAAAAAGAATGTTTGTGTGTGTGTGTGTGTGTGTGTGTGTGTTTAATATAAGCTACTGATTATACATCTAAAGCCTCTCTAGCCATGCCTTTTCTGGTCATCAGATAGTAAAGCTTTCCATGCAACACGAGACACAGATAAAATATACACTCTGCATAAATATCCGTGTGCGCACACACACACACACACACACACACACATGCACACATACACACAGAAAGCTGAATCCACTTGTCACTGCTGCGAACTGGATGTTACAGATATGAACACACATACCAAGTCACTGAGTGTGTGTGTGTGTGTGTGTGTGTGTGTGTTAGGACATTTGTAGTCCCCAATTGAAGAAAACGGCAACATAACTACATAATAATAATAATGTCCCCTCTTGTTCCCTCTTGCAGTGGCGTCGAGACTAAATCCAGAGGGTCCAACATTGAAGCCACGCACGCCTCACATATTCACCACTCGACAAATTGGGCGTCTCACAAACACACACCGTCGCAGCAGCCATGGCATCAGGCCACAACCACTCTCCCCCCCGTGGTCCGGTGTCTGAGAACCTGGTTCTCGGTGTCACGGGGTCCGACGTGGGTCCGACTGATAAACGGGTGCAGCTGACTGAAGGGGTGTCCTGATACCTCCTCCGTCGTCTCCATTCTGTCCTCCAACGAAACACCTTGATAAAAACCTCCTTTCTTTTTCCCTCCTCGGCCGTTCTGTCTCTCCCTCTGTCTCTCACAAATCGCTTCTCCAGGGAACACACAGGCCTTTGTTTGGCGAATTGGTTTTGAGATGTTTTTTTTGTTCTCCTCCTCTCTTCACATCCTTTCATTCGCCCTTTCATTGTGAGGGGACGATTAAAATCACCCGCGCTGGTTTAACAGCGATGATTTTTGCTCTCTTTTTTGCGTCTCTGCCCTGAGTCACAGCGATTACGGTTCTACACATTCCAGTTATGATATAATAGGATTTGGCCGCTGAATATGGATGACTTTAATACATGCATGCACTATGTTTAAATTAAGACCTACTGCTTACTGAATCCCTCATTAAAAAATAAAACTTCTGGAGAATTTCGAAGGAAAGTACAGCCGAAGTCATGTATTATGGATATTTTTACCCACGCGCAGATATTACTTCTCTGTGAAGCATCATGGGACTGGAGTAATCTGGAGTAAATACAGAAATATACGGCGGGCCGATGGCAGCACAGACTATCACACAAGGCAAACACCGGCAGTTCAGCAGCCGGCAGAGGACCGGGGAGAAAGCGCTCATGTTTATGTATGTGAGACTCTACTGCAGTGAGGAGTAAGAGGAAATTCAATATAGAAATACTTTGGAGCTGTGATATGCACATTCGTGAAGGACACGATCTGTTCTGAATAATTATTTGAACTTAAACAAGACAAAACAATACAGGTCATGCTGCTCCGATCTGAGAACTGCTTCCCTTTGGCTGTGAGAGGTGCTAAAGATCCTCTAAAGCGAAGACTCGATTTGTAACAACTGCAATGCATCCTTTATTAGCGTTACCTAAGTTACCAAGAAGGATTCTGACTAGATATCAGCAAAAACAGAAAATACTTTAAGGTACATTAATAGTAACTAGTCAAGATTTGGAAAAATACTTCAACTTTGACGAGATGGCTGCACATGAAATACATTACAGATTATGTTCCAGTACATAAAATGTATTTGGAATACGTATAGAGTGCATATAAATTACACGGTTAAAATGCATGTGTGAAACTCTTGTGTTGTATACTGATATACTTCTTTTTATTTTGCTATACCTTTGGATGGTGAATTTGTTTTTGGATCATCTTCAATAATAAAATATCAACATGAATATTATTTATTATTATCACCAACTTGTACAAGTAAGAAGTATTTTGTAAGTGTCTTGTGATCTGTAAGATTTGCTCAATATTGAACTGTTATATGTGTTCAATGACATCCCAGCCCTGTTACTAGCACAGTGCCCTAATTAGCAGTTCCAGAATGACAATCAGGAATATGAGGAACAAGGTTAATAAACCTACTTGTTTGTCTTTATTAAAAGTACATTTTTAATACCGTGTTAATCCAACTGATATAGTGATGCAAAATGCTAAGAATTCCTGCTATATAACAATTAGAATAGAATAAACAACACAAAGCTACAATTAACCTACAAATCGCTGCCACTGATCATCACTTATGAAGAAAAGTGCAGAAAATATCATGGAAAATGAATAGCACTAATGACAAAGTGTCTTTGCAGATTGCGTTGCAGTCCTTTCTGCTGACAGCTGAAACTTGAGCAACACATTTCACAAAATTCCACCCAAACGCTGTTTCAGTCACGTAAAAGGATCTCTTTATTCATGAAATACAAGACTTCTGTTTGCCAGGTTATATGAATTCGCTTTATATGATCAAAAAAATCAGATTATCTGTAACATAAATCTCAACTGTACTCCAATTTTATTAAAACTGTGTTTAGGTGCATATCTCTGGAACTCAGTTGTCTTTCACTGTTTAATTCAGTTGTTTCATGCTGCTGAACGCAGTCATTACAAGTGATATGGAGATTCTCAGTACAATACATGTGCTGCTCTGCTGCGTTTGATAAGTAACAGATAGTCTTTTTCAACACAAGTCGATTGGCAACTTGTCCTTGAACAAGCAACAGAGTGAAATGCTTCTTCTCAGAAAACCAGCCACACTGTACCAGCATCCACACCACACCGTCAGTTAAAGTTTACAGACATATATGGTGTGTCACTGTGATTGTATGATGACTTATGTTTGCTCTCAACCTCATCCATCCTCCTCATCACCTCTTCCTGTACTGTACTCAAGTTTTCAGAAAATAGACGCATGTAAAACAGCTCAACAGTTTTCCAACAAACACACACACACACACACACACACACACGGCACATTCTCATCAAAGGGAAAGCACACAAACACGATTACACCAAAGAACCCACAATGTCCCTATCAACTGAGCAACATCATACAAACAAATGAGTGATAAATTTTACAATGGTCCAATAAATAGAGACAGTAGTGCAGAACACCCCCCCCCCCCCCCGCCCCAACTGAGCTCCACATGTCTCTACCAGCCAAAAAGAGAGGGAAACACGCACTATTAATTACAAACTGATTAGCAGCAGCTTTCTCGCACGCCGTATCGTTTAATTGAAAAACTAACGATCACAATTTCAGTGAGTCCTAATTAAAGAAGCATAGCTGTTATCGTTTCCTGGACACACACACACACAAGCGGTGAAGGACAGGGGAGTGTATATATGAGCACTCCAGTTGAACTTGGATGGTATTTGCTGATATTAGCGCCGAATCAATCGCTCGGCCTTTTGCTCTGAGGCCAGGGAATAGATGCAGACGAGAAGAGATCTGATCAACTTCCAGACGGAGCTGCGCTGTGTGTTCCAGTGCTATCACAACCACACAGAAATAGTGACACCAACAAGCGTGCGGCAGCATCACTGCCATCTCCACTTTCCTGATGACGCTGCTCACACGTAAGCACAGCAACGCGCATGCACACATATGCACTGGCACGAACAAAACATGAATGCACGCTGAAAAACTGTCATCGCGACCTGTCATATGCCCTTAGACTCACAAAATGCACATGCACACCGACACACAATAGCCAAGAACCTACTAATTGCACAAATAGAAACTGCTTCTAATGAAGGTATTTTTACTAAAAAATATGTTTTTTTAAAGGAAATTCAGTTTTGTTAAAAAAAAAAAAAAATGTACGCACACAACTATTTGTTGACAAACCCACACCTATATGCACAAATGCCTGTGTCCAAAAAATGCATTGTAAATATGTGAGCTGCATTTAAAATGCACACATAGAAACTAAACGTCACATATTGGAATCATTTATTGCATAAAATTAATTGTCCTTACTGAGATATGAAGGTAGCCTAACAAACACAGCACACACACAGAGATTGTGAGCCCTTGTTCAGTGACCTGGGGTGTGTGTTACCACCAGACCTCGCACTCTCCACCAGTGCTTTTGCAGGTTTCTGGAGATGCATTGCTCATGTTCCTGCAATGCGCCCACATTTTCAAAATAACTAAAAACTGCTTTGTGCATTTTAGCCTGGTGGTAGCTGTGTTTTTAAATGAAATGTGGTTGGGCACAATGTTGGCATGTTTGCTTAATTTACGTTAACTGAATGTATGCTTTATTTATATTTAGGTGGAATAATGGTACCTGTGAAAGATGTGCGCATGCTTTTTCAGTCTGTGCACAAGCAGGAAGGACAACATTTTTCCTCTTTGCATTGGCACAAAGTCTGTTTATTCACAATCAAAACTAGCAAAACGAACTTGGATGTGCCAATAAATACCCCGTCCACGTGCTTTTAGCTCAGTGAAATAGTGCACTTTGACGCCAACCAGCCATAGAATACACATTTTTATGTAAGATTATTCATGCACGCAAACACGTGCACAGATAATGACAGCAATGAGTGTCAAGAAAGGTGCTTCTTTTGTTCTGTACACACACACACACACACACACAAAAGCTTATCTCTACACAGTGCGGCCTGCAAGGACCAAAGTGAAAGAGACCGGAGACAAAGAAACCACGCAACAAACGCACGCACAAGCTAGTGCTCTCAAAATACAGACAGATTCTCTATGTGATGCATGTGACATTTTTGATAACACAAGTTACTTTGTCCCCATAACTAGTGCCTTACTACTGGGTAGTTCAATATAAAGTGAAATGCATGTTGCACAGAAAACGAGTCTCACTTGTTAAAATTAACGTCCACAATCATTTTTCAAATATTTCACTGTATAATGGGTGTCAAAATTGTGCAACACTTCATTAAAATAATGTTCATGCAATACCAATGTATGCAACTAAAATGACTAAGATGGTGTGATGCATGGGATGTGATGCACGGGTCAACAACGTCACTCATCTAAAAGCTACACGAGTTTAACATATGATAGCCAGTCCTGTGGTCCATTGTATGAATATTTTAATTAAGCCTGATGCACTATTCAATATAAGATATATAAACTGAACTTTGAATGTCTGAAAGTGAAAGTAAAAGTGAAGTGATTGTCACATGTGATACACAGAAGCGCAGCACACGGTGCACACAGTGAAATTTGTCCTCTGCATTTAACCATTCACAATAATCAAAATTGTGCAGAGACACACACTCCAACACCCCAAGTACATACATGTATAAAATCAATCAATATACACATGCACAAACACATGCACAAACGTATTTTTGGAGAGACATCTATAAATGCAAACAGTCACGTCAAATGTGGCTGCAAGCAAAACATGCACATATATTTGCAAATATTCACACACATTGTAACTCACTTGGTGATTCACAGCACAACCTCAGGGCTCCACTAAAAAAAATATGCATTAACCGCAAAGTTGTGGGAGGCATCCAATTAAAAGCGCAGTCTTGATGATGCGATAATCCAGATTTATGACACAGACTCATTATAACTGAGCGCAGCACTGAGGGAGTCAATGGGTTTGTTATTCTCGCCGCTCATAGACGCAGCGCAATTAATTTGAGTTTTGTCTCTTGACTTTATTAATGAAAATAAGGCTGATTTATGGGGACTCTTTAGGCAGACTTAGTGGCAGATGTAAATATAATGTGTGTGTGTGTGTATGTGTGTGCACGTCTGTGTATGTCAACATGAATGCTAAACTGCGCTTTAAAGAATTGGCAAAGCCATCAAAAGAAAAAAAATCAAAAGAAAAAAGGTATTTAGCACCTAACACACACTCAGAGACAGATGGAAAAAATGTTCTTTCATAATTTGCCAATTTTAAGTCCCCAAAATGTTTTTTTTATATATAATATGTGTTGATGAGCTTTATCTGCCTCTTCTAAATAGCATATTGTTTTTTGCAAGCTACTACGCTAATTAATACTCACATCATTCATTTGTATTAATTTTGAGACTATAGAGTATACATGGGAAGACAATCTTGGGTATTTACATTATTAAAAGAGCATTTTATTGCTTGTCTAATTTCAGCTGGTGGAAAAGAATGTTTTTTTCTTAGACATTTAAATAAAACAAGTCAAGATATCAATAAAATATGTCAATAATACTGTGAATTGAACTTTTTATCACCCAACTAATAACCTAGATATTTTCTTGCATAATTTGGAGTCAGTCCTGATCCAGTTGTACATAGTTTAACTTTTTTTTTACTAGATATCAACATATCAATTTCATCTTTATCAAATAATGATAATGCCCCTTCACAGTATCCTGTACTCTACATGTATTTCTGTAGTTTTAGTCAGTCAGCATTCCTACAAACAGGACCCCTGTATAGGTTGGCTGAAGGAAAGGAGGAAACAAAAAGCTGTACTGGTGTAATACGTATGTAGCATAAACTGTGTGTGTATATTCTGTGCATATATTCACCAATAACAGGAGACATAAAACAACAATAAATGAACCAAAAAGGCACCACAAATGTGAGACAGGAAAGCAATTTTAAGTGGTTTAAAATGGAAGTAGAGGGCCTAAAGAAAGAGAGACGGGTGGCTGGAGGTAAGGATGTACAAAATGTATACATACAGATGACAGAAATGTCCCAAAGCACCAATCATGATCTCAAAAATGTCGTATTCCAATATGAATTACTTTTGCAACAAAATAATAATGAAATCAAATGTATTGGGCTCTTGCAGTTTAAAGGTATTTTTGTACTTTTTTTGCAATTGTGTAATGTTTACATTACATTAATAATTGTATCCTGGCACTAAATCATGCTGAGTAGATGTGTGTGTGCATGTATGTGTGTGTGCTTGCATGTGTGTGTGATCAGAAATTCTAGTATGGGTGCTAATATATCAACTGTATGTGGTGATGTGGTTTTCATTTGAAATGAGAGATTAGACTGAAGTCAACTAAGACCGGTATAAATTAACAGTGGCAATAACAATGACACACACACACACACACACACACTCAATGTACAAGTTAATATATACAAACAACACACACGCATATAGCTGAATGGTGTACAGTGAGTGTTGGATGAGTTTGCCAAGAGGCAGCCTGAGAGGAGTGTGTGTTGGACACAGTTGAAAGAGAGATGAATAAAAACATCAAGGGACAGGGAGAGGGAGAAAGAGAAAAAGAGGGAGAGGAGGAGAGATTTTCCCAAGGATAGACACCGGGCACTACCATCCATCCTTTTTTTTCTAACAGAGCAGGGACATCCCAGTTGTGAACACACAACAACACACAGACAGGGGAGAACTTGCAACAAACGACAGACCCTGTTTTTATACCTCTTTAAGTGTGTGTGTGTGTGTGTGTGTGTGTGTGTGTGTGTGTGTGTGTGTGTGTGTGTGTGTGTGTGTGTGTGTGTGTGTTTTTGGGATGAGGTCACCTGGCCTTCACATCTGACTCTGCAGGTGGTCTAACACACCTACATGCCAGAATAAATATTCACCATTCTCATTCTGCAATAAATCAATGAATCACACACTCAATGTCTCAATAAGCCACACACATACACACACCACACACACACACAGAACACACACACACACACACACACACACACAAATGGCCTCTCAGCATGCCTAAGCTAACAAAGGGATGAAAATGCAGGTTCATTGTAGCGCCGGCCCATTGAGTGCAGTCATCCTTTCTCTGGCCAGCGTACCTATGGTCCATAGAGCCTCCCTCTCTCTCTCTCTCTCTCTCTCTCTTTCATTCATTCACGCTCTGATTCCACCCCCCGAGTCCCCCCACGCCAAAAAAAAAAAAAAAAAAAATGGCACCAATCCCCAAAGGTGGAGGGGGAGAGCCAGAAAGAAAAGGAAGAGGAGAGCAGAAAGAGGGAGAGCAGAGAAAAGAACAGAGACGAGAGCAGGAGGGAGGATGAGGAAGGAGACAAGTAGAGAGAGCGGCGGATTGAGATTGTGCAGGAGTTATATTGTGCTCCAGTGTGTGTGTGTGTGTGTGTGCGCGTGTGTAACCCTAGCTGGCCTGTATTTGGGGCAGTGCAGTGACAGGCCCGCTGGCTTGGCTCCACTGGCTTGTTGCTCTAATGGCAGTGCAGTGCCGCGGTAATTGAAGGTAATTGTTGGGAAGAGCCCCTCGGCCTGTGGAGACACACAGCATCCCCACTGTTTCCCCGCCGCTCGCAGACGGACAGGCCCAGACGGAGCAGGGGGTGCCGGGGGGGCTGCGCGGGCGCACCGGGAGGCTGAGAGGCTGGGGGGGGGGGGGGGGGGCGGCGGATCGCGTTTCTGCCCACTGTCCTACAGCACGTTTGTCTCGTCACACAACTGCAGAATTGTGTCCCCAATAAAAGGGGCGTCCTGTGCTGGAGTGGCTGCATCGGCGATGGTGGGCAGGGCCCCAGTGATATACAGACTGTCCGAGAGCGAGAAAGAATGAAAGCATAACTCTGTTTCATGACCTTAAAAGACACACAGGTGTGGATTCAGTGGCCCGGTGATGACATGGTGTGTAGGTGACATTTGGTGAGTTGGGAGTAAGACGCTGGAGTCCTTAATTAGACTCCAGTGTCACAGAGAAATGCATCACTACTCCTGCACTGGGCACCCAGCCCAACCTACCATTATACAGAGAGAGAGAGAGAGAGAGAGAGAGAGAGAGAGGAATGCTAATCAGTACTTAAGGCAGGTCATGGAATTAAAAGGAAAACCTAAGCGCTGAAAAAAGGGAAGAAGGAAAAGAGATATATCGCACAACATAACACAATATAAAACTCTAACACAATATACGTACTCTGAATTTAACACTGTTGTCTCTCACTATACACCTTAAAAACCGTATTACTACCTTGTCCAGTTTTTACTAATTCGCATATAAAACCGCAATGTTAATACTTGACCTTTGCACCGGTTTTGTCATCTGTGTTGTGTGACGTTCTTTCTATTGTAATTCTTAACACATACTATACAATTTTTCCCGTCTGTTCAGTCCAGTCAGCACTATTATTGTCGAAATAAAATAATCCTACTTCAATTGACTTGACAAAGACAAACACTTAGAAGTAAGTGTCAGAAACTCTTTGAAAGTCTTTTAAAAATACCACACAAACCACAACGTTGCGCCAAATACATCCTGTGCTGCATTACCATATTCCCGCTGATAACGCTCCCCCATCCCAATATCCTCTTTCTTTCCCTTTCTGATTTAAAGGGTTAAATTAAAGCTACAAAATCAGTTCCATCAGTACTTTCTCATGTGCACACACCCGCGTGCGCAGACACACACACACACACACACACACACACACAGTTTTTAAAAATTCTGTTGAGCTGCGTGAATGACTGGGCTGAGTTAAAAAAAAAAAAAAAAAATTACCTTCCTTCCCTGCCTGTTTCCCCAGCTCTTCGCTCAGCTGAATTTAGCTCAGCGGACCAGTCAAGCAGCAAATCCAGATTCCACCACTATCAGGAAAAAACGCACATATGACTGGGGCACCTAAGACTCCATAATCACGCCTGCCTAATGGACACACACACACACACACACACACACACACACACCATAATCATGGGTGCCTAACAGCAACACCTTCACCAGCACACGGCTGCCGAGTTGATTGAGCGCTAAGCCCAAATCGTGACGCTCTTTTAGGGCTAAAATGAGTCCCGCATTTCTGTCCCCCTAAACCGGAGGATGTGGCGATGCGTGGCGTGGTTGCGGCGCAGCAGGACAGGCCGGTCTGATGGACTGTCAGCAAACATCCGAACCAAATCACCGCGTCCTATCTCCTAGTGGAAAAAAGTTTCTCAGATTAAACATGTGGGGGGAAGAAATGAAAAATTGAGTTCTGACCTAAAAAGAGAGAGAAAAAAGAAGCGTAAAAGTATGAAAAGCAGAGATGTGAATAAATTGGAAATTATTGGCTTTGGGTTGGAGAATGAAAGGCAGATTAGATGACTGTGGGACAGAAGTGTGTTTTCCTATCTGTAATAACCTTTGATTCTTTTATTTTCTGACCTTTTCGGTGTAATTATCGTGATGTGAGAGCTGGCCGCGCGTCCAGGCGGGCCCCAGTAATTAAACACATGAAATGAACTTTCATTCTCACCCTTTTTTAAATTCAAGATACCAGGCATAATTACTGATGTCTAATTAAAACACCCGATCAATCTGCTGGATTGAACGTGTTGAATAAAAGGAGGCCGCGAAATTAGACCTTAATCCCACACCGCGGCGCGTACGGGTGCAATCCCAACTCTTACATTCGATGCCTGAGAAGACAAGCCCTCCCTTTTTGAAGGGTTTTGTAATGTCTAACGTAAGACCATTATGTCTTTTAAAAACTCATTACGCCGGAGGAAGCACCGATGGGAAGAAAAGTGGAACACGCCGCCCCACAATGCGCACGGAGGACGGTGCACCGGGGGATGGGGGGGGGGGGGGTGCATGCAATTAAGAAGGGGCGGATTAGTTTCTGTTTAAAGTTCCTGAGACACCCTCCTTCAGCCCTGTCGCGCATCCTGCATTGTGCTCCCCCCCCCCCCGTGAGCCCGGGCTGGAGCTAAATGGTGTCTATTTCACAGTGGGAGAGGGCAGAGAGGAGCCTTCATGCGGGAGGCTGGAGTCTTGGGCTGTGGGTCACGATCTGAGTGGAAAGCGGGCGCCGCAGGAGTGACAGGGACGGACTGTGTGTGAGGGGGACGACTGGTCCCGGTTACGCCCTGGGGCTTCTTTTGACCAGGTATTTAGGCAAGACTTAAAGCTATTTACACGAGAAGAAAGGAAGAACTTTTTTTCTGTGCCCCTGAAATGTAATTCATATTTCTACACTTAGAAATTGTCAAATAATAAAGAGCCAGTAACATTCTAAGAATTTTGTCATTTTTTGACTACATTTGGACATTTGGCATATTCACGATTGCGTAGACCAAATTGGACAACCAATAGCAAAATTTAGAATTTCCTCAATATTCCACACTAATTCATCCCACTAATAAAGTGGAAGCTTGGTAGCTTTGAGATTCTCAATCATTTTTAAAATGATCTTAGAAGAGAAATAGAAAATAGAGATGTTTTAGTTGGATGGAAACTTTGGCCACACCAGCACAGTTTCACCTCATTGCAGTCACTGTCCTGAATTGTCCTCCATGTCTCCAAAGTGTTTGGGGACTGCAGTAGGAGCCCAGCAGGATTTTTCTGTCCTTTGTGACCAGGCTTTATGCTCCCTGCTGCAGAGACGTAACACGCTGCCATATTTCGTGCTTCGCTGCAGGGACGGCGAGGTGAGCTGTGGTTCTGCACAAAACACACGAGAGCCAAAAGTTCAATTTTGGGCTCGTCAGACCATATAAAACTCCCAGCAAATTGCTGAGTCTCTCGTATGTCTTTGGGCAACTACTGCCAAGATATGAATTTATTTTTCCAACAAAGGCTTTCTTCTCACCACCCTTCCATAAAAAGACAGATTTATGAAGTGTGGGCGCTATTGTTGTCTCATGCAGCTTCTCTCCGGTGCCGTAGGCCTCTTGGTGGGACTCCATCAGCATGGATCTCCTCTCCCGGACACTCAGCATATTTTCTAATCTGTACAACTTCTTTTTTTTTTTTTTTTTTTTGCTGTGCTCCAGGGAATACTGGGTGTCTTGGTAATTCTCTCATCCTTGCCCTGACTGCGACTTTACAAATACCGGGTGGGGGATCTGCTGGGAATGTTGCTAGCTATGCATGGTGTCAGGTTTTCTTAAATGCCTGGAAGTACCTGGGAAATTTCTCCATGGCCCATGTATGGATTCTGAATTGTATGGTTTTCAATTCCAAAAACCATAAAAAAACATACTATGTGCACATCAGAAAAAGACTTATTATTTACATCATTTGTACAATTTGTCAAGTTGACAGTGATCATTTTTTATAATCAAAGGACAGATTCGGAAGTCCGTCCACTTAGATAAAAACCCGCCCCTCTAAAGATCAATGACAAACTGCCACTCCCTATCACACAGAGTACATATGATGAATACGACTCTCTCCGGGCTATCAGTAAGTGTGTGTGTGTGTGTGTGTGTGTGTGTGTAGGTCCATCTCTATATGTTAAAGTACAGAACACAGAGTGAAAAAGTGACAGAGGGAGAAAGAGAGAGAGACTTTTTTTTTTACTGATAAAATACGATGCACTAATATCCATTTTTCCTTTTATCCTCCCAGCTCAGCGTACACCCACATCTTCCATTCTCTCCCTGTCTCTCTCTCTCTCTGTCTCTCTCTCTCTCTCTCTCTCTCTCTCTCTCTCTCTCGTGGACCATCCCTCTCTCTTGCTCCAGCAGTTAAAAACGTCCTGAGGAATTTAAATTTGCGAAAATCAAAAGCAGCATAGCCGACACACAGGCCTCTGATCCTAACTGCTCCAGCATTATTCCGCATAGCCTTAGAACGCAGGGCTTATGATTAAACGCTGTGCGTATATTAAATTAAACCATTCTGTGCAAGAAAAAAAGAAAATTAAAGCGAACAGGTATAGGAAATGATATGATAATGAAGTATTAAGTCAGCCCCCACCCCCCCACATGGTAACCGCAGTGACTAATCCCACCTGCCTTGTTCACCTGAAAGCCTCTCGAGGAACCAAATGATTTAAATGAAAATCAGCACATCGAAATTGCATAATCGGGAAAAAAAGCATGAGCCCAGCAAGAGACCTCTTTATTTTATACCCCCTTTAGTTCCTCTTTATTTCACACTGAACTTATGCAGACTCTTGCTCTCTCTCACACACACTCACACATACACACACGCCTAAAAGACAGAAAAGAGCGCGCACACACACAAAACAAGGTATGCACAGACAGATCAAGGAATCAAGGCACAAAAACATGAAGTACACGCACATAAAATAAGAACAAAATGTTCCGACGTATTTGAGCAGGCACACACACACACACACGCGCATACATGTGCAGAAAAGAAACTTCATCCCGTGCATATGCACACACTCATACGCACACAGCAAAATTTTGAAATTACAGTAAAACACCTCTGGGGCTCCCTCGCCCCCTCCACCGTAGGCGCAAGCGCTGTAATGTGTGAGAGAGAGAGAGAGAGAGAGAGAGCGGTCATCACTCACCCTGCACACTAACCAAAACACACTGCAGCTTTTAGCACTGTTTACAGTGTCATCCTGCACCACAATGTCATTAATTCGGGACATTCAGACAGGTACACACGCCGCTGTTTACAGGGCTTATAACACACTCACTAAGCTGCAGATATTGTATCCACTGAGACCAGTGTTTATTATCATACCCCTACTGTCTGTTTTGCCACGCCCAGCCAGAGACCAGGCTCAGGCCATTGGACAGGACAGCAGTGTGTCCTTTTACTGCCTCCAGAGCAGGACAGCGGACATGAGACAGGAGGCTGTGTGCATGCATCGTATCAGCCTCACAAACGGTGGAACTTGTGCAGACATGATGTAAGAATATTTTGATCAGACTGAACCAGTCAACACAGAGACACAAAGGCAAAATATGTTGCAAAGAACACATGACTAACACGCAACTAAAAAAAAAAAAAAAAAACACACACACACACACGTAGTGATGCTGATTATCACGTGCGCAGGCCCATTCACTCATACCAGAGTGCTTCAGTCATCCGCTCTGACAGTGTCATTTAGGGACTATTTTTCTCATAGCTGAGATTACTGGTAGGTCAGGAAGTCAAGTGCGTTGAGCCACACCATCAGAAATGGGTCAAATTCATAGACACATACCATGACAGCAGCTACACACAATGAGTCCACTGAAACTCGGACACTTTAAAAATGAAAATCCAGTCTGATCAAACACCATAAACAACACTACAACTTCATAAGCACACCATGGCCATGGTCATTTTTTTTTTTATTATCATCATGATTTGACAGTCACAATTTGTAGTGTTGGTTAAAAGCATAAAACACTTTTTGAAACTCTACAACAATACAAAAATAGCTGAAAACTCAACGATCTTGTAATCAAGAGTGGCCAATAAGAATCCGGGAGCCAGGGGAATAAAAGCGAAGGGTTGTATAGGAAACAAGGATCATCATCCAGGCCACAACTGTTCACAACTGTTTCCCGTTCCAGTCCTGTAGTTTTATTCACTGCCACACCTCGTCTTTTTCAGATGTTTAATACATTTTCATGGCCACTCCAGGTCCTGTTTAATATTTAACTGTTGGCTGGGTGGAGCCAAATCTCTCAAATCTCGATTCAGGAACAATGCAGAAAAACATGCATATCAGCCTGGAATACCTACACAGATAGGGGACTCGTGCTAAAGAAGACCCCATCCTGTTTTAATTCAGTCATCTACTCGGGGAGGAAAAAAAAAAAAAACACTGGTGTGTCTTAACACACTCATCTCCCGGTTTATCAGCACAATACATTTAAATTTAATTATCTGCACTCTCGGATCCTCACACTGCCGAACGCGATTACCAGTTTTATCATCCAACCAGTGAAATCTCAGTCCCCACCAAACACACACACTCATGCTTTCTGTGTGCTGTTCAATGCATTAAAGCATATTAATATTTTAATCTGCGGTATTCACATCTCCATGGCATTCCTATGTAGGGTGATTAAAGTCTGTGTTGGTTATGAGATGGTTGGTAATAACACACACACACACACACACACAATCCCACTCATCCTAATTTAATTATTAGGAGACAGTATTCAGCCAGCAATCCCCGATCTAAAGGTTTATGTATGCTGTATAAAACACATAAAACATAGCGTCACACACAGTATTAGTTATTTATGAAACTAATACTGTTATAATGCATACAGGCACCCACACACACAACATTATCTGTGTATTATCACTGTTTATAATATGAAATTTATTGTTAACAATATGCACACATAATCCAACACTGTTGGCAAAATATAGAGAAGCGTGTAGTATCTACACAAATAACATAAAGGAAACATATGATCACACACTCACAAATTGTGCATGTTTGTGTGTGAGGTATGTTTTCACCTTCTCTTATCGTCAAGTGTGTACATGGTTAAATCTAATCACAAAAAGGCAGTGCTGGGGGTGGATGGTTGCATTAAAAACACACACACACACACACACACTCACACATAGATAAGCTGTATTGATCTGATGAGGAGAGTGGGTGTAATGTGATTGCGTACGGGTCAGGACAATAAAGAGGAGAGGGTGTGTTAGCTACAGCTGATCACCAAATTATTTTATCCAAAAGAGACACAATGAAAACACACACACACACACACACACACGGTGAGCGATACGTGAAATACGTGAAATTGTGTCTCCGAGCGAATAGTCACCGTGGAGACATTTCAACTGTGAGAGCAAAAAAAAACATTCACAAAAATACAAAAGGATAACAAAGGAAAAAAGCATAAATTGAAACAGCGGAACTATGTACTGGGTTATTCACACACACACACAAACACACACACACAGACATACACCCAAACCAAAACTTCTGAATAGCTCCTGGAAAGGACGCAGAAGGAACATTTGACTCAAGAACATTTGATTCAAAAGTTTTATTGCCATACGTTCAGAGTAGAATGAACAATGACATTGTGACATTTCAATATTGTGATGTCTCAATACAATAAATAACACGCAAGTACTACAAAAAATACTCAGTATAATAAAAGCAAAATTACATTTCATAGCATCATATCCTCAATAAGAAGATGGCATTTATTGTTATATTTAGCTGCTGTAAAATGTAATGAAAGAGACAACTTACTTTTACTTACTGAGGTTGCGTTTAGGGGTAGTCGGGGTTTAGGATAATAAAAGTAGCAGTTATGCTTTTCAATTTAGTGTACAGTTTTGACACCATGTCCTCATAAACATGTACAAACAAGTGAATCTGTGTGTGTGTGAGAGAGAGAGAGAGAGAGAGAGAGAGAGACAGAGACAGCAAAGATTGATGCCGTTAACAGGAAGGAGAGGGTTTCATTAAACACAGCCATGCATCGACTGGCATATCTCTGAGCGAGAAAAAAAAAAAAGACAGAGGGGCTAAAAGAAAAAGTAAAGTTAAAAAAAAAAAAAAAGATAAAGAGCTGTCTCCATACTCACTCCCTTCCACCTCTCTCTCCGGCTCTCCCTCTCTGATGAGTGATGGTGTGGCTTTGTTTGTGCAGGCTGATGTAAATGCGTTTACAGCGGATTAGAGAGTTCCTCATCTCCTGCCTGATAGCGGTGGGAACGCAGAGCCGATTTCTCCCACCCTCATGATGACAATTGCAATGCATCACTTCATACACACTTTTTAATCTTTTTCAACCCAAACACACTTTGAACTGCTGGGAAGGAGAGATATATGAGTGTGTGTGTATATATATGTGTGTGTGTGTATGTGTGTGTATGGAAGCTATTTGTGTTGATGTACATTATGAACACCTCCCCTTTCCTAAGTCATATGTGTCCTATTTAATTTCTGTCCGCGTGTGTGTTTTATGTGTGTGTGTGGAGTGGGGTGCACTGTGTGATGCTGAGGTCTGCATCCAGAAAAGTTAGTTTAAAACCTTTATTGTTAAATTAAGAAGTAGGCCTATTGAATAGAGAAAATCTTCTATTGTTCAAACGCCAACCCCCCCTCAAAATGTCACACAAACATACACACAGACACACACTGACTAAACCATCCTTAAAAGCAAACCTTTCTGCTGCTTTGCGCTTAACATGATGAATGTCCAATAAGCGAGCAGCGTCCTGACAAATATGCAAATGTCAATCACAAAATACCGCTGCCAATCAGTATTCCACCCTTCGACAACACCTTCACCTGTTGTCAGGGAAACGGCGTGACGAACTGTGTGTTTTCAGATGGGTCTTTGAGTGACGGTATGTTTATCTGTCCTCGGGAGAGCTGCTGCAGAGCAGATATCTGTGTGTGTGTGTGTGTGTGTGTGTGTGTGTGTGTGTGTGTGTGTGTGTGAACGTGTAGAACGCAGATATCAACCGCCTAACACAAAGCAGTGATAAAGCGTTAAGGCACTTTTTTTTTTTTTTTACACGTAATAAGCAACATCGAAGCATCCCTCTCTGTAGTGAAGGTAAACACATCTATTCACTAAGCCCTTTCTACAAACACTCATCATGACAGGAAGTTCGGGCGTGTCGGAGCGACGGCACGATACATGGCGAATAATAGAATAAAGGGATCAGCATTTCTCTGTGTGCCTCTCTGAGCACAATAAACATGAGTCGAAAACACTCCACTCCTCACTTTACTCAGCCAGCTCATGTGATCAACGTGTTCCACGTTTCTTCTCTCTAAAATCAGGTTTACCTGAGCCTACGATAAACACACCCACACACACATACATCCACAGGTTCATTTTTTAGGATTATAAATATGGTCAAAAATGCCACATATTTACAACACGGGTATTACACAGTTATAACATCCTAATGACGTTAGAGTGAGTCTGTGTGTAAACATGCATTTTGCTTGTCTCCACAAAGGCAACTGTCCTATTTACTTTTCCTGGTTTAAGTCTAAACCTTAAAGTACATTTACATTTAAAGCATTTATCAGACGCCCTTATCCAGAGGGACTTACAATCAGTAGTTACAGGGACAGTCCCCCCCCTGGAGCAACTTAGGGTTAAGCGTCTTGCTCAGGGACACAATGGTAGTAAGCGGGATTTGAACCTGGGTCTTCTGGTTCATAGGCGAGTGTGTTACCCACTAGGCTACTACCACCCAAATAACAGGTGACAATTAATTTAACATATATTATACATGTCCCCACAAAGATATAAAAGTGTGTGTGCATGTGAGTGTGTGTGTACGTGTGTGTGTGTGTGAGAGAGAGAGAGAGAGAGAGAGAGAGAGAGAGAGAGAGAGGTGAATCTAACAATCCAGAAGGTCCTTGTAGAGACATCAGAATGTATGCCTAGAAGCCATACCAGGTACACCTGACACAACACACATGTGCACACACCCACACACACACACACACACACACACACACACACACACACACAGAGTGTAAAGTGTTGGCGCAATGAATGCCAGCCTCACACTGGCATGGCGCTGCAGGATTATGGCAGGCAGTGTGTCACCTGAACAAAGCCCGCTCTGTTCGCCGCGACACTCAGCCCCTCGCCGTCAACACCGCCTTTTGTTGCTGAGCGCTTATTGTCACGCACCCGTGCGGTGCACAAAGCGCCGTCGTTACAGAACTATAAGTATGTATTTTTCCACACGTAAAATAAACAGCCTCTCCTCGTTTTTTTTGGGGTTTTTTTCCCTCCCTTCCCGGGCTGCAGTTTAACCTGCGTTCCTGTTCAAAGCGAGAGGGACAGAGAGAAGGTTACAGGGCCCAAATTCCAGAAGCTCACGTCGCCAAGACAGGGTCGGCCTCTGCAGTCAGACCGCCAAAGAGCCCGAACGGAGCCCGGCATGGCGCTGCCAGGGTGGTGTGACGGAGAGAGGGATGGAGAGAAAAGGGGAAGAGGGGAGGGAGCAAGAGCATCCGTTCCAAAGCAACAGATGCTGCAGCGCTGGGAGAAGCAGAGACGCATTTTGGCAGGACGCAGCCGCGGCGCTGGCACGCGCCGGCAGCGGCGGCGGCTGGCGGTGCCACCAAGAGCTGCCATTACTAACTAATACACACAAATACAGCAAACTCTGACATGAACACACAAAAATGCACACGCGTGTACAGCTCACGCATTCTGTACTGTCGACGTGTAACTAAAAGAAGTAGTAGCTCCCTTCCTTAGAAAGAGGACAACGCCTCATGTTCCAAACCAGGACACAACGTAAACAAACACATGTATAAGATACAAGTAGACCGTACACACTCAGTCGTATTAACACACACACACACACACACATGCTGGTCTGTTCCGATGTACTGAAGGGGCTATCTCACAGGAGAAAGTGCCTCAAAAACTAAACGGAGTCTCCGCGGACGCTCCGTAATGAGACAGTGACGGATTACGCTGACAGATGGAGAGAGTGCGTGTGTATAGTCTCCAGTAGGAACCCCAATGTTTCCTGTGTGTGTGTGTGTGTGTCGGAGCAGGAGGATATTTGAGAACGGTGTGAGGGTTTTGGATGAGTGAGTGTGGCTGCGTTCGGGGCTCTTAGTGGAGGTATGTGAGCGATGTTATATAAACACATTACTGACGGTACCAACCTACAGTCCCACAGTACTGGCGCCAGTCTGCACTGCATTAACATGCAGTTACACACACACACCAGCACTCATACTTTCTAACCTGGTAAAAAAAAGTAGTCCGTTCGTTGTATGTCACTGACACACACACACACACACAAACACACACTCCAGCACTCATACTTTCTAACCTGGTTAAAAAAAGTGGTCCTTTCGTTGTATGTCACTGACACACACACACACACACACACGCACTCCAGCATTCATACTTTCTAACCTGGTAAAAAAAAGTGGTCATTTCGTTGTATGTCACTGACACACACACACACACACAAACACACACTCCAGCATTCATACTTTCTAACCTGGTAAAAAAGTGGTCCGTTCATTGTATGTCACTGACACACACACACACACACACAAACACACACTCCAGCACTCATACTTTCTAACCTGGTAAAAAAAGTGGTCCTTTCGTTGTATGTCACTGACACACACACACACACACACACACACACACACAAACACACACTCCAGCACTCATACTTTCTAACCTGGTAAAAAAAGTGGTCCTTTCGTTGTATGTCACTGACACACACACACACACACAAACACACACTCCAGCATTCATACTTTCTAACCTGGTAAAAAAGTGGTCCGTTCATTGTATGTCACTGACACACACACACACACACAAACACACACTCCAGCATTCATACTTTCTAACCTGGTAAAAAAGTGGTCCTTTCGTTGTATGTCACTGACACACACACACACACACACTGGCGGGGGTGGATCAATGCAGATGATTTGTGTCATGTGAAGGAGCTGTGGGACCGCCGCCGCCTCACTGCGTCCTCGGAGCTTCCATCGGCGGGCGCCATGCGGGTGTGAATGGCGGCGGGACCCCTTTTCCTGTGCAGGTGGGTGTGAGGTGCTGGTGACCTCTCAGGCTGGAAAAACGGATTTAAACAGCGGCCGATCAGCCATTTCTCACACACCTCGCTCTGGCCAGAGGAAAACAGACAGTCTTTATGTGTGTGATATTCACTCACAGGGGGCTAAGTAAAGAAAAGGGGGGAAAAAACATTAGCAAAGCGGTCCAGAGAAGGCAAAGAGGGAGGAAAAGGAGAAAGAAAAGAGAGATGTGTTACAGGTGAATGACAAGTAGATGAAAAAAAAAAAGGGAGAGCGTGGAGAGGTGGGGAGTAAAGCTACACTACCTGAGTTGAAAAAGAAAGGAGATCCCTCTGCCACCCCCTCCCCATCCCTCCATCATTTCCCCTCGCGAGGAGACAAATGTTTCATCACACGGGAGCGAGAGCGGCGCGCCGTACAACCGGCAGCGTGGAGAGGAAGCACTCGTCTCTGCAGCGCGGCCAACAGCTACAGCCGGGCCGCACTCCAGCAGAGAGAAGAGAGGGACTGAGAACGGTCAAGAACGGGAGAGATGGATTTAGTCCTGCTTTGAAGGATTCGGAATTCTACAAGAACGCAAGCAACATTCATATATCAATAAAAAAAAAAAAAATTTTTAAAGCAACGTATATCAATGAAAGCATGGCCACTGCAGTTTTAATTTCGGCTCTTTTACTATATTTTTTGGCATGTTAGACAGGAAACTAATCAAAACAGAATGACAGACAAATGAAGAAAAAGAGAAAAATAAAAACGTGATGCATAAGCCCCTCACTACAAAGCAGTTCATTATCCCACCATTACCAGTCTTCCAAAAAAAAGGTCACAAAGCCTGTTCGGAATGTAGAGAGAAGAGGCTGGATGTCGGACAATCTGTGACATATAGTGAGAAGGAGAATGGGCACAAGAAACAGAACGAGATTTAGAGGAATAATAAGGGCATAATAAAAAACGTTAATCGTGACTATTTGTGACAGTAATTTGTCTTATTGTCATAGGAGTAACAATTACAAGAAACACAAGAAAATAAAGATGAAAGATTGAAAAAAAGAGTGTGAGAGGGAATAAGGAGAGGAAGAGGAGGTGAAGGAGGAAAGGCCCGTCTCTGATCCTCCTGCTGAAGGAATTCTCTGGATTAGCACTGGACTGGATCGGGCCGAGCCACGTTGGCACACGCTGCCATGGCAGCTCTGCGCCCACTATGAGGATTTAACCGGCATCTTCCCAAAGCCCAGGGCCGCCCAGACACACACCCCACGCCAGGGGACACACTAGTGCTCACTCAGACATAAACACAAGACAGTTACACACACACACACACACATACACAAATGTATTAATTTAGCAGTCTTGTCTGTCCACAAAGAGCATGCATTGCCTATGTGTGGCACTAAACCGCACTGAAATGAGACTTTCTATATAATATATAAACGTCTATGAAAAACAGATGAACTACATCTGTAGGGCCCTATGAAATCTTTTTTATTTTTTGCATTTTATTTGTTCTGAATTCCATATTTTCCGTTATAGACGTATTTATTCGCCTAATAACTAGTGGATGGGGAAAAAAGAACAAATGCAATACGACAAATCATATTTAATTTATTGCTTGCTTTTGTAAACCGTTTACATGTAAATAATATGTGCATTTTATACAAAGGCCTATTTCACAATATTACACATTCTTCCTTTTTTGTAAAATAAAAGTGCTTCACGTTTGAACATATCAAATCAATACACATTGGGAAGACCTGGAATACAAAACAAGTTGTGCCCACTTGCTTTATGAACTAGAACACGTTAATAAAATCTCATTTTGAATCAGCTGATTTGTTTGCATTACCAAAAGTTTGCGGAGTTTGCACAGAGCCAATCAGGCAAATGGTCCGGATTCAGCAGACAGATTACATTGCATTGGTGAGTGCAAACGTCCCATCTCAACAGGAAACACATGTAGCGGGCCGCAGCGGCCAGAAATGCGAATTATATGCAATTCCGCGTTTTACTGTGGATTCCATTTTATTTGTTGGATTCCACGATTACGTCTGCTTCACAGAAATCATCGGGCCCTACATCTCTGTGTGACAACAACAATGCCAAATGACAAGAAAGAAAAAAAATATATTATGGGTCAAAAACTGAGAACTGGTGAACAACTGAAACAAATATAATGCATCATGATTTTTTTTGTAAGTTTCCATTCATTATTTTATTAATCAGTTCATTAATTCACCAGACCTTTTGATAGCTGTGCTTGTGTAATGTTGTAAGGTGTGCTGTGCTCTTATTTATACTCTGTATGGCTTTTTTCAATGGTCAAAATATATGTGCAAAAAATAAGTACATGAAATACAAGCAAAACACAAAACATGAGAAATCACACAATACAACATAAAATGACTTAAAAAATAATAACTAAAATGCAGACTCAGACACACAGTTTCTACTAACTCATTAAAACAGGCATTATACAGACAAGCAGCTCATGGTGTGTCAGAGCATTATGGGATAGATGTCCTGACTCACACACAAACACACACAAAACACCCTAATAAGGGACTAAAGAGCACTGGCGGAAAGGCCCAATTTTTCCCAAGAAGCCTTTCCTGAGACAGAGCGGAGGGGGGATATTCTGAACCCAGACCCTCTGAAGTGTAGTAATTATCTGAGGAATGTCAACACTTCCTGTGTTCTGCCACTGGGGTGAGGTGGGCAGGAGCACAAGTGCGTATACGTGTATGTGTGTGGTGGTGGACGGAAAGTGAACTGGTCAACTATTTATTTTCTTTTTCCTCAGGTCCTCGCTCTGTGTGTGTGTGTGTGTGTTTGTGTCAGTGTGTGAATCCTTAGAAGGCCCACTCTAGAGACCCTAAAAGAAGGAGAAAAGGACGTCGTTTTTTTTTCTGTGTTAGCCAGTCACTTAAAGACTGTTTTTCTATCGTTCACTTAAGAGCCATTTCCTGTGGTGAATCATTTAAAGAAACTGCGAGCATCCCCTTATTAGTCATACCCCTCCACACACACATACACACGCAATTAACACAACATTTATCACTCACTGCATTCTCCTGCTCCCTAAAAGTCACACACAAGCAAGCATGGGTTCTTCTGGAGGAACACAGCATGTCCGGATCAGGATCAGCGTACTGACATTATGTGGAGACAGAACGGTGAAAATAAGAATTGAAGAAAAAAAAAACAATGATAGAAATAGCAATGGGACAAAAATAGGAAAAGTCAAAGGACAGAGACACAGGGGAGAGATTGAATTTCAGCAGGGGGCAACACAAGGCTATAGAGAGATCAAACAGGAGAGGAGAGGAGAGGAGAGGAGAGGAGAGAGGAGAGGAGAGGAGAGGAGAGGAGAGGAGAGGAGAGGAGAGGAGAGGAGAGGAGAGGAGAGGAGAGGAGAGGAGAGCTCTGTTTCATCAAAAAGCTAATAAATATGTTGAGCTCTAATACACTGGGTGTTATTATTCATTGCTTTCTATGGTGGTTTGAATTATACAAAACCTACTCGTTCGTTCACACCTGGCTTCCTGTCAAAATGAGGCAGAAATTATAGAGTAAACAAAATAATCTTCAAAATAACAATTTTTGGGGGGCTCAAACTGGAAAACAGAAATCTTATTTTCTTTTGGTACGAAACTATGCCAAGACAAAAAGACCTCGTTTTCCACAAATGATGACTTTTGCTAAGTTTCTGGAAGCTTCATGAACAGTGTGCGCCTTTGTCTCCTTATTCCAAGCATTTTTGTAATAAAATTAGCTCAATTAGAGTAAATTGATTTAAGTTTCCTTTCGTTAATTAAGATTCCCATTTAGATCAGCTATCTGATTAATAAAGGTTTCCAGGTTGAGTCAAGAACAAAAGTGCAAAATAAAGGGATGAGCGAGAGGAGAGGGAATGCACCGCCTCGCATTCCGCTTTTCCTCCATCTCTCTCCGTCACGTTTACACACATCAGCATGTTTTTAATCGGAGGCAAATTTGCATATTCTGATGCTCTGCGTAATGACTTTCACCCAGTTCAAGGTAATTTAACACACGCACACACACATTCCACTGATCTAAATCCACTCGCTGTCATAAATTGCTCCATGTGCTTCAAGCTACACATAAATAAGCTGTGTGTGTGTGTGTGTGTGTGTGTGTGTGTGTGTGTGTGTGTGTGTGTGTGTGTGTGCGTGTGTGTGTGTGCACGTGTGCGTGTCTGTGTGTGAGTTTGAAAACAGTATCAATCAAACGTGGAAATGCTGATTTTGTTTATAGTGATGAACAGCTAAAGTGGATGGCAAAACTAGTGCAGAATACTAACAGTTATGGAATTATGATAAAATAAGTGTGAGAGCTCTTTGTCAGGCCATAGAATGTCCAGAATATCTAGCTGATTTATTTGGCAAAACCACCCTCATAGTGCATGCATCATTAAACTGTCTCAGCTTATGTATAACGTGTTCTAATTAGGACCCCAGAAAGACAGTCAGCGAGGAGAAAAGCAGACCCATAAAAACAATGCTGTCTGCCCCTCGCCTCACAGAATTGACTGTGTTGTTTGGGCGATGAGCAGCGTTGGCTGCTCATTCAGCATTCAAACAATGACGCCAACTTTGAGTCTTTTGGGGAGTTTAAATGTGTTTGGGTTTTTTTTGGGTGTGTTTTTGTCTTTCCACCATGAAAGTGAAATGAAAGACTGAAGCACAGCACATGGTGACACAACGAAATGTGTCCTCTGTTTTTAAACATCACCCTTGGTGAGCAGTGGGCAGCCATGAAAGGTGCCCGGGGAGCAGTGTGTGGGGACGGGACCTCAGTGGCACCTTGGCGGCTCAGGATTCGAACCAGCAACCTCCTGATTATGGGGCCGCTTCCTTAACCACCAGGGCGCCACTGCCCCTAGTGTTAACCAACGGTTCCGAATTGTTCCGAATTCTTCTCTCCTGATCATCAACTTCATCAATCCCAGTATGTAAAATATGGATGGAATAAGACACAATTACAGTTAATCAATTTAGAACCCTTAAATACTCACTAGTATACTCACTTATCCATGTCAGAGTGGCAAGGAAGCTGGAGGTATCTACCAATTTTATGCTGATAACACGCCTAACCTGAAAATCTCTGGACTGTCAGTCCCATAGATGACCCATGTGATCAGAGAATGATCTAGTTGTCACATGTGACACACCACAGCACAGCACCCAGTGAAATGTGGTCTCTGCATTTAACCAGCAGCCATGACAGGCGCCCAGGGGAGCAGTGTGTGGGGACGGCGCCTTGGCGAGCCAGGATTTGAACCAGCAACCTTCAACCCAGGCTTGTTTCTCCTTGTTCCAAAGGCCGTCCAAATATTGACCTTTACGTTTTATTTTCGGTCTTTACCTCAACAAAATGTGAAATCTATTTTTCACAGTACAACCAGTTCTATTAACACCGTACCCTGAGAACTTTTTGAAATGGGCTTCCTCAAGAAATGCTGAATGCTCTTCTGAAGGAGAAATAAAGCCCTTAGTTAGTACATTAATGATATATCTCAAGAACTAATAAAGAGAGAGAGCAAAGGGGAGAAATACTATAAGGGGGGAAAGATAGGAAAGAGAGCTAAAAACATGCATGTTGGGTTTTGAAATTAAATTCTTGAGCTCCAAAACAATTCCTGCACTTGTGTCTTTGATGTGCGGGTTGGCCTCCAGGTCGGAAGAATGAGAGTTTCTTTATCTTAATTAAAAAAAATGATACCATTAACCTGATGGCTGCATTTCTCAACAGACAAGTTTGCTTTTTTTTTTTTTAAAACTCTCATACAGAGGCAATGAGTTTCAGAGCAAGGAAGTGAGAAAAAAAGTGAGGAAAAAAAATATAAAAAGAATGAATTCACTTACACAAATAAGAGAGTTTAATGTCCACAAATTCCTAATACTAATTACAGACATAGGAAGGAAAAAATTACCAATAATAATGCAAGATACACTTGCGTAATACAGTATAGTACAGTTATAGTAAGTAAAACTAAGTAACAATTTGTCATTTTGTGGACAGACAACATATCTTGCCATTTGGTCTGCATCAAAAATGGTATGATAAAAAAGAAAAAAAAAATGACAAGGCATAATGGCAGATAGTAATAAACTACCTACATATGCCAACCTGGTCACATGGGAAATATGTATCGTGACCATTTTTGCAGAAGCAAAAATACGTAATCTGAGTTACATTTTGCGCAGAATTAACTAGCAAATGCAGTTTAATGGCATTGTCAGTTTAATGGAATAGCTGGACATGGCGAGGAAGAAGGACGCATATGCACAACGTCATGAGACAGGGGTTTGATACATAGTAGACAGGACAAGGGGAACATCACATAACAATGACCTGGTGGCAAACAGACACAAACAGGATAGCTTTATACACTCAGACACAGGTGAACACGATTAGGAAACATTACACATGACGAACATGAAACTCCGGTCTGAATTCCGGACCTGGAGTAAGCCCTGCCGGACCGGACCATGACAGGAACATTACAATGAAGTTGCCATTGTTTTGATTTATTATAAGCAACCAAATGTAAGGCTTTTTAAAACATTTTTTAAGGCTTCTTTCATCAAATTTAAGACCCTTCATTGGGGTCATCAACTAATTTTCTCCAAGAGGCAGGGTTTTTCTCAGAAGACACTGTGAGGGCCAGATGCTCCTCTAAAATAAAGTATTATTTGTATTTTATCTTTTTCTGAATTTTCCTTCCAATTTTTTGCTATTTTTTAGCTTTTGTCAATGTAACCAGTCTCATATGTTGTGCAGCAAGCCATTATGTGGCAACTGCAAGGTTTTTGGTTTCTTATTTCAATATTGCAATATGATTAATGGCACGTGCTTGCCAATCAATAAAAACAAATTACATAAAATTAATAATTACTAAATCTTTACATCACTTCAAATGTTTTCCTACTACTGCAGCTTAATAAAAACAAACAAACCAATAAGAGTTTTTTTCAAAAACAGGTACTTTTTAAGAAAGATGTACTACATATAGTAGTATATATGAACTGTTGAATATAACTGCGGTTGCACGGGGTGGGTGTGTCCTTGAACGGTGAATGAAAACAGAATATCAGATGTGGTGTGGCATTTGGATAAAACCCTGTGTAAAGTTCCCTGCAATAATAAATAATTATTCCTTTACCAGGGAAGAACAGGAGTTAGCCCCAGAGATTTATATATGTTGTATATGCGGTCACCATCACCTGACGACGGTGGCCGAGATTGGCAAATCCATTTGACATTTCATTAAAAAACATTTATTACATTTATTTACAACAAGCAAAAAACTTTAACCAGTCAGTGAAACTAATTTACTATCATGTTTTATTGTACAATGCTGCAAATGGGCGAAACATCACACCACCAAAAAAATCTGAACAACTGGTAGACCTTACTCTCATTATTCATAGTAGAATCACAAATATAACTTTTTCTCATGCATCAAAATGCTGTTGTAGTTTTATCTTCTTTCCAAAGGATGCTGATCATCCTTTGTCAATAACATGTGTAATTTAATTTATATTTAAAAATTAGGGCTTTTGCCAAGGAAATACAAATAAGGTTTAAATTAAATATAAAATGTAAGCACATTCAATGTGGAAAGAAGAAAAGGCCACGTAAGAAAGTAGAATTTTCCATTTATTGCATGGCATACCACCGGCATTTTTGCTTGTTGGCTCTCTGCTGCTGTTTTGCAAATTGGCCAAAATAGCACATGGTGACATGGTTAAACTCTGCTGATTTATACTTATATATTATTATATATATATACGTTCCTCTATTCCATCATCCAAAGACCTTGTTTGCCCTGCCTTTCTCTCCTCCCACATACATACAGCACAATGCCCCCCAACACACACACACCACTGCTATCACCAGCAAGCCACCCACACACACACTCACACACACACACACACACACACACACACACACACACACACACATACTGCAATCCCCAGTTATTCCATTCCCCACATGCACACAGCACAGCGCAATGCCAACCCTGCTTCACCCAACTTCATCATCAATAAGCCCCTTCCCCACATATACAGCACACTGTCCCCCTCCCTTTTCCTTATTTTCCAATTATTTACACAAATGATTTACATTCAATATTTTTTGTAGACAACATAAAGAACAGAAAACCAGTTTTCTGTTTCTGTTAATCCTCAATGCAACGTTTCAGTCATAGACTACATCTTTCTGTAACTAACAAGCCTACAAGCTTACAGGGGCAGTGGTGGTTTCCGGTTCGATTCCCGATCCGCCAAGGTGCCACTGAGCAAAGCACCGTCCCTACACACTGCTCCCCGGGCGCTTGTCATGGCTGTCCACTGATCACCCAGGGTGATGGGTTAAATGCAGAGGACAAATTTCACTGTGTGCATTGTGTGCTGTGCTGCTGTGTATCACATGTGACAATCACTTCACTTTACAAACGTATGTCTGTGTGTGCTGGATTTTTTACTTAAAACTTGCTTTTCACGTGCTCCGTGTGGGTCTACAGGAAAGGAAACTTACTAAAAATGTATTGGTGCTTAAAGTACTTCACTGAGCTGAAATCTGAACAAGATAAATAAAATGAAAAGAAAATCTAAATGAAAAGTGTAAGTGTTTTAAGGGTTTGATTATCATCTCGGCCTAATGATCTGTTTGCTGCTGCCTGTTGCTGAAAGGCAGCAAGAAGCGAGGACACTTGGCCAGTACATTTATCTCTGCACGTACTGTGATCTAAAGACGCACTATGCTAATTTCTATCATTTTACAGTGGCTCGGGCTCCGGGGGTAAATCCGTGGTCAGGTGATGCATTTTGATCGGCACTAAAATGGAAGCTGAGGTGATAAAATGGACAGTAGTCTGAGGTGTGGAATAAATCTGAATATCTGGACCAAGGCCAATCAGAGTTTCTCAGAGTCCCTTCACAATCTCTGATTGGTTTAGAATACAACACAGATGTGTTTGTATATGTGTTTGTTGCACAAACCACAATGAGTTGAAATTTCCCCCTGATTGGCTGGTCGCACCATTTAGGAATTAGGTTGTATGTATCACAATCTAGAACTCTATGATTATATTGGGGGGGGGGGGGGTGTTTTTGGCTGGATCTGATTATTAGGGGAGGTTATGACCCCCCCAACCCCCCTGGAAACTATGCCCCTGCATGTAGTGCCACATCATTTCATTTGACCTTTTCGCCTAAATAGTTTAACAGCAACTCAAAATGGCAGGGAAATCTTTCAGCCTAGCACTGGTATGTGAATTATACTAAGTTTATGAATCCATGTGCAATTTTATGGTAGTTCAAAGGTCCATACTAATAAATCTCAACATATGATAACATCTTCACAATGTTCCATTAAACTGGGAGCTTCTCTTTAGCACCCCCAGTGGACATTTTCTTGTCAAATCTGCGCCAAACATACTTGGGAGTATGTACTGGTGCCTCAGAAGAAAAGTGGCCGTGGGCACCCATATCCCATAAAGGCGGGTTGACAAACACATGCATGCACCGATATGTGCACAAGCACATAGAATGTAGAGGTAGTGATAGATTCTGTGAAGATAACATACTTGCATTTCCGCTTGCATTCACACGCACTCACAAACACGCTCTAGTTGAATGGCTGCAGTGCTGCTTATGTCATGTAGAGCGAACTGTCACTCTCTCTCTCTCACACACACACGTTTTCACAGCCGTGAAGGGCATAATTTATGGAGTGGAGGGAAATTTTCAGAGGTGGAAAGTGTGGAGGGCAACAGTACTGAAATGCTATGTGTGTGTGTGTGTGTGTGTGTTGGGGGCTGTTGCACCTGTTTGAGGCCGGATTGATGTCTACGCTTGTGTCCGAACAAGCAGAAGATGTAACAGTTACCTTTAAAGATCATTTTTATTGAAAAGTTTCCAATTCTGCAGCCGGGGCACGTTCATTCTTCCACAGAGCACCTGCCTTTCATCACGCCGCACGCGTCATTCTGCTCCGCTACTGAGCGCTCTGTGTATAAGTGAGCACGTTTCCTCACACAGGCTCCCAAAGCCGCAACGCTCCTGGCATTGAGGTGGTGGTGCTTAGAAGTGTCCCGTGTTGTGAATGCACGCCTGTGAGTGGCTCTGGTGTGGCATCCCGGCCTGTGTTGTGCGGCGTGTTGTGTTAATGGGACTGCAGGCCGATTCTGCGCCCCCATTCACTGCCAGCCTGGTTTACAGAGCTGGGAAATGGTGCGCATTTCCATTGAGCTGCCAGAACCAGCATAGTGACCCATCTCTGGCAGCAGGAGAGACTGGGGGGTGAGTGAGGGAGCCAGGAGATGCAGCCTCCATGAATTAGCATTAAAAAAGAGAAGAGAGAGGAAAGGCGTTTGTGAAGGAGGGATGCAGTGATGAATGATGGAGAAAAGGTGACGGAACGGAGGGGTGGAACCAAAACCTTATCAGTTCCCTAACAGGAGAAGAGAAATGATTAGCATCAAATTTAACTCAATCCCCCATCAATGACCTCCCATTAAGAACCACACACACACATACACAAGCAGGCAACAGACACACACACACAACCTTCTGCAAGCGAAACCATCAGACAAACAGATTTCCATTTGAAAAGCTGGTCTCTTAAAGAGCTGATTTTTCGGGCGGATTGAGAGCCATGTCAATTCTGAACCCCTGCCAGAGAGCAGGCTGGGAGCAAACCCAATTCAACAAATATTATACACACACACTCACACACACAGTTACACTTGCCTTGCACACTCAGTAAATCTGCAGGACACAATTCATGCATCAATAAACTTTGTTCACAATGCCAGACCAAGAGACCGCAGGAAAAGAAAGCCCCCCCTGCACACACACACACACACACACACACACACATCGTTGGCAGTATGCAGCTGAGGGAAATTGGATATCATGTCTTATGAATGTATTAGCATCACCCATTCACTGGGAATCTTCAGTGGTGAAAGGTGACATTGTGCGTGTGTCAGGTTTACTAAAAACCTGCTGCGAAAAAAGCTAATTGTGCAAAAGAATACCCCCCTCCCCCTCCCCCTCCCTACCTTCCAGTGAAAAGATTTATAGGAATGTCCTTCATCAAAACTGCAAAAGTCTGACGACAAGGTTCTAGAGTGTGTGTGTGTGTGTGTGGGTGTGTTTGTGTGTGTGTGTAAGTTGGTGGCAGTGAATAAAGAGCTCTGGTGCCTCAATGTTTTTGTGTTATCAGTGTGTGTGCGTGTGTGTGTGTGTGTGTGTGTGTGCTCTTTTGAACAGCATGTGCAACTCAGGTTAGTCTGATGGTATTATATAATAAACCTACAGTTCAGTACAGTAGAAAATGATGATAACTTGTGAACGTGCAAAATAAACACACACACACAAACACACACACACACTCACACTCACAATGTCACTGTGCCACGGCAGCGAGCCTTAATTACAATGTCTTCCTTTACAACCAGGGAGAACAGGGTCACTCTTTTATAGCCAAGATGAAAAAGAGACAGAGAGAAGCCACATTCATTGCATCCCAGAAGGCTGGAGCAGACAGGGGGAAAAAAGCAAGAAGAAGGGACTCTGAAAGCCGAATAGACGAGTGTCTTTTACCTTAAATTACATCTTCGGACACAGACATGCTCAGGAAAGCCAATCGCCTACCACTATTCTAACAGAGCCGTGAACGGCGTGCACTTTCATTCACACTTTAAACGTGTTATTTTAAATGGAAGCACGGGACGCTTTTAAGTGGAGAATGGGAGAAGGGGCAGAAAGAAAAAGAGGTGGAGAGGGAGAGAGCGGAGAGGTGGAGAGGGAGACAGAGAACTGTCCATTAACCAAAGTCATTTGTGCAGGTCCTGCTTGACTGCGCTGCGGCTCCTGACCAGGCTAATAGGCTTTCATTATGCCTTTCCTCCTCGGCCTATTAGAAGCATCTCCCTGCCGTACGGCCTTACACACACTTTGATCAGCACTTTGCTCACTGACACACGCCTAATGACCTAGAGAGAGCACACACACTCGCACACACACACACACACACACACACATGCACTCATAGGAAGAAAATCCCTGGCTGCCTTTCCTGTATGTTCTGTGTTTCTTTATTCCTTTGTCTTTTTTCACTGGAGGTGAAACTCTTGCCTCACTTCCGTAAAGCATTCCAATCATGGTATCAGACTGTGTGGGTGCGTGTGTGTGTGTGTGTGTGTGTGTGTGTCAGGGATTTTCCAAATGACACCACTGTCATCTGCAGACTTTACACCTCGATGGCGGGCTTGCTACTGCAGTGTTGTCACTGGAGAATTTCCCCTCAGAGCCGTCAGAAGCTCCGTGTTAATGAGGGGAGCACAATAATGAACGCACTCAAACAGAAAAGAACAGATTTCACACACATACGTTAACATTTCTGGAAAGAGAGTGCATAAAGAAAGAAAGCAAGATGGGTAGAGTGCAAAAGTAACCCTAAAAAAAAAACAGAAACAGGCGTCAAGAGAGGCAGAGAAAATGAGCGAGAGAAGTAGAGGTAGAGGGGGGTGTACAGTAGTACTGCAGTGTTGGGGTGAAGGCGTTCTGACAGGCCTTGCTGTCTAATGGAGCCTTTGTCACCCAACATAAACCCGTTATCTGCCTCTAACAGATTCTAATCACACGGGCCCCTCATTACCACCACACACACACACACACACACACACACACACACACACACACACAGGCCTTCATTACCATTTTACTCTTCCCTGAGTCACTGGGGAGCCGGGGGGGTTCTAATCTGGACGTACAGGGATTCCTATGCCCAAGGAAATAAACCACAACACACACACACATGCACACACACACACACACACACAGCTGCCCCTCCCAATAAAGGAACATCTAAAAGCCTGGTTTATCTCTCTCTCTCTCTCTCTTTAGCCACACATAACAAGTTTTAATTGGATTTAATGTGTGATTAGAGCAGAGAGAAGTGCAGCCTCCACTGGGACTTTCATTGGGGGGGGGGGGGGGGGGGGGGGGGTGTCGTGTGGTTAGGGGGGGCTGGGGGTCCACAAATGTTTTAAGCTGAAGAGATTAAAGTGTTAACATTTTTAAATTGTACATTTAACACACACACACACACACACACACACACACACCTAACCAAACTGCTGAGAGGCTCACGCACAAACACAAAAAGTGCGGAGCCGAGTCTGGGGCGAGGAATGTAAGACAAAGGCTGTGTTTACACTGGGGTTCAGGTGAGCCCAACAGGTATGTTTAAATAATAACATTACCTCCATCTGACCTGCTGCCACACCCTCAGCCCCCCGACACACACAAACCTCTACTTGACCCATCTAATGAGAGAGGTTACAGCGGTGTCAAGGCAGTAGGAGAATTAAAAAAAAAATTCTGTTGTATTCATATTTGTATATATTATATCATAATAATATAATGTATTGTATTTGTTGTATTTATATTTGTATATATTATTTTATCATAAATGTGAAACTACCTTAACATAACAATACCTTTCTAAACTAAAATTGACCCCTAAACTTAACCCCAGAAGCCAAGTGTGAATCTATAGAACACAACATGAATATATACATTTTTAGTGAAAAGCGCCATTTGTCCCCTAAATGTCTTGTTTTACCGTCTTCATGAGAACATGAGATACACACTAATAGAAATGGAAAGGCACACACACCAATTCACACACGAAGGAAAATGACACACTGATACACTGAATGCCATATTGAAGGCCCCACGAAAGTGAGGTCTGTTTCAATATTCTTGCACCCTTTGACTCTTTCCATTCATGTGTACCAACACACACACAGCCTTACACACCTCTGTACCCACACATTTACTCAGCCAGGTTAAACTACAGATTGCGTGTTTATCAACTCTGTCTTCTTTTGCATATATTCAATATATTTCCCCCAGTGAGCAGCTACAGATAACACACAAACACACACATACACACACAGATGATTACCATACTCCATGTTACTGGTGTATAGATAAGTGCGGGGCTCCGAGGCTGGTGCCAATCCCACATAATCCCTCAAACACTCAGAATTTTCATTTCAAACAAAAGGCAAATCCACAGGCAGACACAGATAATCACTCTCTCCTTCACTTCTTTTTTCTCTCTCCTTCTGTGTGTGTTGTTCCCTCTGCCTTCCTTTTCTTCTGTTCCAACCACTTGTTCCTTGATTTTCTCCCTCTCCCTCTCTCTAGCTGTTTACGAAATTAAATACGGACTGATAAATAACACACATAACAGTCACTGTGTGTGTGTATGTGTGTGTGTGTGTGTGTTTTATGTGAGACAGAGGAAGAGAGTGATATAGGAATAGGGAAAAGAACAGATTTAGATATTTAATTACGTTTGTAATTGCATTATCTTTTGTTAAGTTCAGAGCAGTACAAACAGACCAAATACAATTTGTTACACATAAGCCCGAGGCGACCAATCATAAGGCCCGAAAAAAATAACCATACAACCTGTTAACCTTACAATATATTGATTAAAAAAATCTAAATCAGCTCCATCACCATAATCCTTGAACCCATAATCTTTCTGCATGAAAGAGTGTGTAGGGCTGCAATGACGAACTCTCCATTTTAATCATTGCGATTTCTGTTAAACTCAGCAGCATCAGAAGGCCTAACCTTGTCTTCACACCTTGACACAAGCGAGAGATAAAAAGAAGCGTAATTTCTAGATCCTTGATGTTTCCTCGAAAGACGCGCATCTGTATGTATTACAAATCTATACTTTCTACACCCCCCATCCAGTTCAGGACACAAGGAGAAAATGCATTGTGGGAATTGCGTTCGGTTCCACTGTGCGTCTGCGCTGTGCTGCAAATTGCAGGCCTGCATTAAAACCTGCTCGCAGCTGCATGGACGCCGTCCCATTTAAGTCTCATACAGGGGTAAGCTTCTTACATGACAAAACACTTTGGCTAAGTGTGCATATTCCACCATTTAATTAGGCCTCACACATACACACCCACAAACACAAATCCATGTACTCACACGAAGCCATATTACACCACATGCACACACCAACACGGACCAACAGCGAAAATGCACAAATGTAAATAAACGTGGGCAAAGACACAATGAAGCGAGGAGGCGGAGCCAAGATGGGGCTCCATGTCTGTCATCAGTAGAGTAACCCAAGCCGCGCTGCCTCCGTCTGGTCTACCTGCTGATGTCTAAAGGCACATACACACACACACAGTGACATAACTGTCACTACGACTATTACCATTGAAACTCCATTCAGGGTCTCACACACACACACACACACACACACAACCTGCAGACGGAACTGTCACTAGGACCATTAGCCAAGTCTTTTCAGTCCTTACCTGTTTAAATGGCTTCGTTGTTCTCTACCTGTGTCCACGATAACTGGCCACTGGCTACTGACCCCTAACCCCTCCCAGGGTCTCTCTGCCCGTCTTATACACACACACACACACACATATACAGACACAACCATTACACTAATTACAGCGATGGAAGTTGGGCAGACCCTGGTCTGCATTACCCCCAATTACTGGTAGCCAGGACAAGCCAATGGGGTAGAATTACCTAGGAAAGCGAAGAGAGAGCATGACAGAGAGAAAGAGAGAATAAGCAAGTGAGAGGGAGGGGAGGAGCGGAAAATGGACAGAGGGGAGTCCACGGCGTTTCCATTCATGCGTGTACAGCCGAAGAAGGACAGGCCTAATTTTTGGCCGTCAGGCAGAGATAATGAAAGCTGTGTCTTCAGAGGGGAGACGGAAAAACGAGCCCCTCTGTCAGGTGGGCTCTGAAAGTATGACACACCACCTGGAGGGGGAGGGAGACTCAAAGCAGAGAGATGAGAGTGGGGGGCGTGGGGGGACAAATCTAAAACTAATAGAGAAACTATAACACAATAAAAACACACACTTTTTCGTCTGGCCCAAACCATCAGTAAAATTATTCCTTATCTCATAATCTGGACATGCTTAGCATCGACATGTATAATATTAATGTCATTTATTTTCAAAAATATGAACAAAAATGCAGCTGCGATATTTTGCATGAAACCCTCAAAGAGGCCAGGAGTTGGTGTAAATGTATTTTATCTGCATTTTACTGCAATTGCAATCATTGGACCATGTGGTATTCCTATCGTTTCTACTGTAATAGTGCTTTCGAAATATGTAATATTTTGTAAAAATCTCAGTCAACCACTTATACTGTTTCCCTGGTTTAGATAGAAAAAAAAGAGAAAGAAAGCGTTGTGTTTTCCTTCCTTATCCCACCTTATAAACTTCCACAAGCGTCTGTGACATAGGGGTTATCCCAACGTTCTCTGGGGTTATCCTAACATTACAGCTCACGCTGATCGCCTTTAAGTCCAGCGTCAGGCGGCGATCGAATTAGTCTTTTCATCGACAGATGAGATAACTAGTGTGCGTGCTGCAGGAGGGTGTGGGAGATGATCAATTGGCGATGTGTGAGAGTCTCCGAGTGTGTGTGTGTGTGTCCTGAGTGTGGATGCCGGGTCAGTCTTTTTTCAGATAGCCGCTGTTATCTCTGGCAGTTGTGTGTTAGGGTTAGATTAAATAGCCTACTGAGTGTCAACGGTCCATCCAGAGAGAGTCAGGGGCACCTCGGCAACGCTGCCGTTTCCTGTGCCGACAAAAAATCCCTGTTCGCAAACAGTGATAAGCACATAAAGTGTGTGTGAGTGTGTGTGTGTGTGTGTGTGTCCTGAAGGGAGAGAGAGTAGCTGATAGATCAACTCTTAACGAATATCAATCCACCAGACAGAGACACAGGCCCACAGGCCTGCGTGCACACACACACACACACACACACACACACACACAGAAATATTATGCAGCTGTATTGTATGAAGGGGAGAGGCCTAATGTATGCTAATGCTATGTAAACACACACAACCCGGGTACTTTTTTATTTTTTTTCTTCTAGAAAAGAGATCAGGGTTGGGTGATCAAAGCTCCAACCACAGCGTATCGGTAAACTCTACAGTACATTAGCCTGTGAGCGTGTGTGTGTGTGTGTGTGTGTGTGTGTGCGTCTGTGTAAAACTCAGCATTTGCCTACGAGCAAGTTTATCTTTGTGTGTATGGAGATGACATACACAGACAGCAGAAAAAAGAAACACACAACTGTTACTGTTACTTGGATAAGTTTGTAGGTGAGAGTGCAACAGTCATGTGTATTTACTACATGTGAGTATTTACCATATACACACGTGTGTGTGTGTGTGTGTGTGTGTGTGTGTGTGTGTGTGTGTCATATTATACTTACAGACACAAACACATATTTCCATGTCTAGAAGGAAGTGATGTTCTGCGGTAGGTGAGGAGGAGTGTGTTTTGCCATTACCTAGGATACCCTATGAAAAATACAGCGATCACTAAACCACTTGCACACACGGATCATGATGACAGGGCCTGACCGATACACTTACAGCATGGCTGAGTGTGCGGTTGTGTGTGTGTGTGTCGGAAACAAATACTCTACATTCTGATTGTGTGTACGTAAGAGAGGGAAGGAAATTCGTCAATTCTGTTAGTGAGATAAAGAGCCTCAGGTCAGCAGCTGAATTGTAAGCTCTTTGTAAGTAACACACACACACACTCGCACACACACACACACAGACATGGAGAGAGGGAGAGAGGTAGGTGTGTTTTGTGCGTTAATCCATGATGGGTGTTATAATTGAAAGCACGCGGCCTCTTTGGGCTACAGACGGGAAACTCTGCCAAAACGTGACACTGGCAATCTGGCCCCCTTCTCACTCCTCTCCCTCTCTCTCCATCTCTCACTGAACGGCTGTGTTAAAATTACATTTTAAAAAAGTGAAAAAGCTGAGGGGTTCCGTGGTGCTGTACGCTCTAAAGTCGGAAAGAGGATCAGTTGAAAAATATGGTTAATCTTTCCAGGGCTCTAATTCTCCTGCATGCACACAAACACACACACACACACACACAGGTACAGTTATAGGGTGAACCGTATGATTACATATCAAGTACGCACACACATTAAAAAATGATGTGTCCCATACACACACACACACACACACACACACACACACACAAAATTCCCTAAAGCACAGTTATACAGATGAAAGCACAAGATTAAACTTAGACACTTACAAAGACAGCTTGAGTACCGAGCATGAAGATACAGGAACATAGATAGAAACATACTACATTACATAAATAAAACACACACACACACTCTCTGAAACAGACAGACCTCGAGTAATGAAAACGTAAACCATGCAAAGGCATTATCTATCAGTTCACATAAATTGAAACAATTTATATGGTTCTTTTGAGCAAAAACCACACTGGATGGCCAGGCCCCCGAATGAGCCCAGGGTTCTTATTAGAACCAGCAGGAAGTGCTTGCCAGATAATGTGTGATAAAAGAACTGGTTCTACTTTACTGAAGTCAGCGGCACACACGGTCACCTCCACACACAACTCCTGCAGACGGTGGCGAGCTCAAAACACCGTTCCTACAGAATGAGAAATAAATAAAAGGCTTATTAAGAACAAATAAAGTAAACGGCTTTGGCTTGAATGACAGCGGGTTTTTATAACGTACAGTAATGGTTTCTTCTCCACTGTTCTCCGCACAATGGCGCGCCTCTATAGGTGCGTGTGTCGTTTTGAGCGGCACGTCAGAATGATTGAGCGCGTGGAAGGGCTGCGGCTTTCTCGTGGGGATTTATTTAAGCAAACATTCTGAGGTCCTTTGTGCCTGCGTCTGTATTTCACCGTTTCAAACCTCTGCGTCTTTTCTGTGTTTTAATAATCACCTTGACATCAGTCAGGATTTAACATGAAACAATGCGCTGAGCTGCCTCAGAACCCAACATCAGTGGGCTTACAGCCGCGCATCCCTCTTACACACGCCGGTACACACACACATACACGCACACACACACGCACGTAGACTTGCACTCACATACACTTTTATGCAAATGCCACGCTTTGTACTTGCAATATGAAAGGTGTTATTAAATCTTATTTTGCATTATTCTGGTTTGAGGGATAAATCTATCAAAGGCTTCCAAATTCAATAAGTTCCCCCCCTTTTTTTGTTGTTTTTATTTATTTAAAATTTTAATTAACTTTGGGTGTCGACAAGTCAGGGTAAATTGGTGCTCACTGACAGAAGGGCGCAGCTCTTGTGAAGTTTGTCGGCGTGGCCTTTATTGACTGGCTGTCAACAACAGAATTGCGTTTGAATGGGGGGAAGTCGCATAAAGAAAGAATATCCCTGGTATTCAAGGAGTCGGGGGTGCAACATTCCCCCTCGCTCCCTCCCCGCCCATGGGGGAGCCTACGGGGGTGGGGGGAGGAGCTTTGTGTCATGGAGGAAGGGGTCTGCAGGTCTTCCCAAAATCCCCCCAAGGTTGACGGTGGCCAATTCTGCTGACCCCACGCACCTTTGTAGAATTTACTATCTTCTTTATCAGCCTATTTAAGTGTGTGTGTCTGTGTGTGTGTGTGTGTGTTTTTAGGTCG